>NW_026743719.1:0-3282 GCF_022355385.1 Mustela nigripes
CCTGGGGAGGGGCGACTGGACAACCAGAAATCTGGTTAAAAATTGGAACCTAAGGACATGTCAAGCCCATTATGACATCTAATGGTCCAGTCACTGAGAGGACGTGCTAGAGGACAGGACTCACGCTTAGGGTCACAATGCGTGTTTATGCCCTCGTCGCACTCAAGAATGGGCGGGGCCTCAGGGTGAATGCTGGTTTCTCCTACACTGAACGTTGGACTACATGCCAACCACAAGGTTTCTTGCCATGGGTAAGGAAGAGTTCTGATTTCTGCATCACAGACACCCCTGGGCAGTGATTGGAGATAAGGTCTAGGTTCTGAAGCCTGAAAACTGAGGTAGGGAAAAGATGATGACCTAAGGCCATGGCGGTTCTGATGTGTTCAGTGAGCGCTCTGTTGTCTGGGCGTTGGTCACGAGGTCCAGGCTCAGGTTGTCAGACAGTGCATTAGTGCCCAGGTTAGACTATATATTTTGGGTGCATTCGAGTGCCGTGTAGGTTCTTATCTGAAGAACTCTTCAGGATATGAAGAATGAGCGAGTCTGAGGCGCGTGCTCAGGCTTCTGTCTCTGGCTTTTGTATCAGCGATGGCCGTGGAATGTTGGGGAGCCCTCATGGGCCATGGACGAATCTTGCTCTCTGTGGACTTGGCCCGATCCCAATGGTTTTCCGTCAATCTGTGGGATGGGAGGACTCCTTTCAGGTTTGTTACCTCAGGTGTCCCACCAAAATAGGAATTCCAAAGCAGAGCCCTGGGGAAGAGTGAAGGGACAACCCGAACTATGGTTAAAAATTGGAGCCTAAGGTCATGGCAAGCCCAATATGCTGTCTCTCCATCCAGGCACTGAGAGGCCTTACCTGAGGTCTGTGCTCAGGCTGAGGGTCACAATGTGTGTTTGTGACCAATGTGGCCAACAAGCATGGGCGGGGATTCATGGGCCACACTGGTTTCAACTACACTGAACCTGGACAACATGCCAACCACAAGGTTTCTTGCCATGGGGAAAGAGTTTTGATTTCTGCATCATTTTTAAAACCGGGCCGTGATTGGAGATAAGGTCTAGGTTCTGAAGCCTGAAAACCGAGGTTGAAAAGAGATGACTAACTAAGGCCATGAAAAATACGATATGCTCAGTGTGCGGCCAGCTGTCTGGCTGGGGCCAGGAGGTCCAGGATCAAGCTGTGTGAGAAAGGGCATTAGTGCCCAGGTCAGCCTATATATTTGGGGTAAAGCCGAAATGCTTGCCGCGTTGATCCGCATTTGGGGTTCCTGGGTTGCCCCAGAGGGCAATGTTTTTCTTCTGGAGGGCAGGCTGAGTACTGCAATGTAGTTCTGGATTGACAAACTGGAGGGCTTGTGGGCCAGTAGTCTGAGGACGGAGGTCTCAGAACCCAAGCTAGGCCTCGGTTTCTGGGTGAGGATATGGCAGGCACAATCTACAGACCTGAATCACGATCTGGTGCATCTGAAGTCACTGCGAGGATTTGACGATCGCTCTGGTGGACATTCTGTCCCTAATGGCCCCTTCTTGAAAGGGGCGTTGATCACGGGGCCATGGGGGTTTTCCCACGATGTGAGTTGTGAGAAGCTCCCAACTGCAAAGATTCTTCTGCAGGACAATTGAGACCTGTTGGTTGGCTCCAGGACAACGATTCCCAGCAGGGTTCTAAGGATGGATGGCTAGGTAGCCCACCTCGCATTGCAATTGTCTCCAAGCAACAAGAAAGGTTAGATCTGCTGGATCTCGGGGAGCAACCGAGTAGGCTGAGTTGAAATGGACTCTCCCGTGGATATGTCCTAATATGATTTTGTGTCTATGGAGACCTTGGAATGAAGCAGTGTCACTGGGGCCCTGTTGGGTTCTCCTAAAGAGAGGCTTTCACACAGCTCCATCATGTAAGTTTCCCATGTGTAGATGAGATTTGTTCTGATGGGTGAGTCAAGAAACAGCCATATGCTGTTATTGAAATCCAGGCCTCTGTGGAGAGATGCCTGGAAACCAAAGCAATGGATCTGATAGGTGCCTAGGGGCCTGTTCGTTCCTTTTTACCTCTGGGGACATCCGTCTACGGGTCTGAGTGCCGGTAGGAGCTCAGAAGGGCCCAGATTGCCCCATTTGTCCTGGTAGCCACAAATATTCGGATGGCCTCAGGGACTTTGGAGATTTATACTCATAGTAGGGTTGTGGTCTTTGGAATGGTCAGATACAATTCCCTTGGAGAGGGCAAGCACAGTCGTCATGTTTGGCTCCAGGGGCCTGAGCCTGTAGGGTGTGTGGCCATGGCTGCTTGGACAGTTGTCTGAAAACACAAACTCGGCTTATGTTTCGGGTCATAGGTATGGCAGGACTGATCTACAGACCATGAGGAGAACACTTCGGGATATGAAAAAAGGGCGAGTGGGAGGCTCTTGCTCAAGTTTTTGTCTCTGGATATCGTGTCACTCATGGTCGTGAAATTTCCGGGTGACTTCATGGGAAATGGACGAGTCTTACTCTCTGGGTGTTTGGCCCCGTCCAAAGTGTTTGGGGTCATTCTGTGGGACGGTAGAAGTCCGTGTTCTGTTGTTGTTGATTTGTTTAGTTCTGTTTTTCAACCTCAGGTGTCCCACTAAATGAGGGATTCCAGAGTAGGGCCCTGGGGAGGGGCGACTGGACAACCAGAAATCTGGTTAAAAATTGGAGCCTACCGACATGTCAAGCCCATTAAGACATCTAATGGTCCAGTCACTGAGAGGACGTGCTAGAGGACCGGACTCACACTGAGGGTCTCAATGCGTGTTTATGCCCTCGTCGCACTCAAGAATGGGCGGAGCCTCAGGGTGAATGCTGGTTTCTCCTACACTGAACGTTGGACTACATGCCAACCACAAGGATTCTTGCCATGGGTAAGGAAGTGTTCTGATTTCTGCATCACAGTCACCCATGGGCAGTGATTGGAGATAATGTCTAGGTTCTGAAGCCTGAAAACTGAGGTAGGGAAGAGATGATGACCTAAGGCCATGTCGGGTCAGATGTGCTCAGTGTGCGGTCAGCTGTCTGGGTGTTGGTCACGAGGTCCGGGCTCAGGTTGTCAGACAGTGCATTAGTGCCCAGGTTAGACTATATATTTTGGGTGCATTCGAGTGCCGTATAGGTTCTTATCTGAAGAACTCTTCAGGATATGAAGAATGAGCGAGTCTGAGCGCGTGCTCAGGCTTCTGTCTCTGGGTTTTGTATCAGCGATGGCCGTGGAATGTTGGAGAGGCCTCATGGGCCATGGACGAATCTTGCTCTCTGTGC
>NW_026743720.1:0-3282 GCF_022355385.1 Mustela nigripes
CGAGGTCATGGCAGCCATTTCAAATAATCAATTTGTAAATTTCTTTTACTTATTATTATTATTCGTTATCATATACTCTACCAGTAAAGAAAAAAAAACACAAACAAAAACACTTGAATTTCACAGTATTTGTATATTTGTTTATAAATTATATATTCACTATAGTATAGAATATTTAAACATGTTAATAGAAAAATAGAAATTAAGCAAAGATATTAAGCAAAAGAATCAATATAGTTTATAATACAGCAATATAGTTTATAATACAGATTTATGATATAATTTAATTTTAATGTTAATAGTACAACTATAAAATTCAATTTGATTTAACATGTATTATTATATTTGCAAATATCAGTTTATTATGTGATAAGTTAAATGAAATTCTTATTCTAAGCCTATCTGATCTTGGTAGTTGGAAGGGTCTTCATAGGGGCACCTGGGTGGCTCAGTGGGTTAAAGCCTCTGCCTTTGGCTCAGGTCATGATCTCAGGGTCCTGGAATCGAGCCCTGCATTAGGCTCTCTGCTCAGCAGGGAACCCTCTCTCTCTGCCTGCTTCTCTGCCTACTTGTGATCTCTGTCTGTCAAATAAATAAATAAATAAATTTTAAAAAAGAAGGGTCTTCATAGTTCAAAACTAATGCTTCACACTGCATGCTGATCACATCAAAAGAAGGGAGTCACAGTAATTATTCTTCTGTTCTATTTGAATTTCTTTTTGATATTCAATTACTGCAATTCTGTCTGCTCTAATGTTAATATGCTGCCTAAACTTTTATTTTTATATAAGCATTTTTAAAGTGCACAGAAATTTTTACTTGGAATATTTTATAGAGATTATAATAATTCTAAGTTGTCCCAATAGGTGGATGAGAAATTTTCATAATTATTGAGCTTATATAATCTTCAGTAATAATAACGATGGCAATAATTTCAAACAATCAATTTCTAAATTTCTATTGCTTGCTACAACTCTCTTTTGAAAACTGGTTACTTTTTCACATACTGTTAAAATACCATGCATTAAGAATGGCACATGATATGAGCACTGGGTGTTATACGCAATCGTTAAACACAACATCAGAAACTGATGGTGTACTATATATTGGCTAATTGAATTTAAATTAAAAAATAAATAAAATATAATGTATTTTGGAACAGAATGGGAGAGCAATATCTTCATGAAAGCATATACGATTGATGGGTATTTGTTATCATATAAAAGAGAAAATTGGAATATGTCTATTTGTAAAATAAAATCATATATTTCTCTTAATGCGTATTTAAAAAAATATTTTGCCTGAGAAGTTCTGAGTCCTGATACATTTTTTAAAAATATATCTGAAAAACAATCTGAGGGGTTTGAAGCAGTGCAGGGTGGGAGGTTGGGGGAACCAGGTAGTGGGTATTAGAGAGGGCACGGATTGCATGGAGCACTGGGTGTGGTGCAAAATAACAAGGAATACTGTAATGCTGAAAATAAAAAATAAACATATATATATACATCTTAACATACCCTTATATGCTTCCTCCATTCTCCTATCCTCCCTACTTCCTCAACCTCTTCCTCTTTCCTCTTCTGAACCTTCAAATGTAAAAACTATTCTTAGATGGAAGACTGTACAAAAACAGCCTGTGGGCTTGTACTGCAGATTTGGGTTTGCTTGCCCAATGTCTAAATAATAGCAAAAGGCTAGGGATGGCCCTAAAGTAAGGATTAAGGTCTGATTTCTTATCTGTTTTACTATTTCAAGGTGATGCAATCTACCTGTTATGTTCTATTAATCAAAAAAAAATCTAAAATTCAATAACTCAATATTTAGTGCCAATATTGTTTTGATTTAAACCAATAAGTGGTCCATAACTTAAAACATATTGCATTTGGTATCATAATCTAATTCAGCATATGAATCTACTGTTACCCTCTAAAATTCATCTGGGATAGGGTAGGCAAATATTTGAATTATATGGGTATGTGGAATGGATTACCATTCCTGCATCATTTTTTTAAGTATTTATTTGATGGTAGTACCAAGTACTGCAGTTTTTCCAGGGAAAGATGCTTTGATTTATTATTTGTTTATGAGAGTGAACTCCATGGTTTTCTACTTGGTCCTGAGTATATCTCTTTTAACAATATATCAAGATGATTTTTCACATGCAATAGAAACACTGTAAATGAGACTAACACATAGCTGCCACTTATCGATAAAACTTTCTCCACCCTCATTATTCTCCACTCTAATATGTCTGTACCCTGGCATTCTATCATCATAATAATTAAGATTAGCTCAGAGATGAGGTGAAACAATCCCAGAAAGTTCCAGATTTTACCCTCTTCAGTGGACAGTTTTCCTGACAAAAGAATTTATATTCTTTCAGGAAAATTGGAAGGTGATTAAGATATTAATATCAATGCATGGCACTTCCTCAAGGATAACTTCCTTAATGGGTTCTGGCCTTATGAATAAAGACTAAAGTCTTTATTTGGATAAGGAGTTTAACACCATTCGATGGCTATATCATCCTTGATTTCACCCAAACTAGAGTTCTTTCAATTATTGAGGTCAAATAGGAACTTAATGGATTGTTTATTTTAGCCTTAGGAGCAGCATGATGTCTTTTTCAAACTAATGCATATCACACAATTTTGATATTCAGTCTAACTCTACCAACTAATAAGTAACCGTACCCATCTTGCCAATGTCAGCTAATTGTTATTATATGACCTCTGCCTTCCCATAGTCCCATCATTTCCAGTGAAATGAGGAAACTCACTGTAATGAAATTATCTCCCACTTTCACTTCAGACCAGCAATTACAGTACCTTTCAATGATGTTAATACCCTCCTGTGCATTAAAAAATGTTCCATATTGCTGTCATTCTAGATCTTTGGACTTATTTCTCTAATATTTCAGCTTTAATCAGGATAAGTCATTCACAAATTCAAGTAGGTATCTAATTGAACAAAAAAATTATAGCCATCATCAGAAGTTTGAACTCTTCCATTAAATCCACAATCACTACTCAGTCCTCACCTTGATCTATGATATGCTGGTAAACTAGCTTTCTGAAAGTAAAACCCTAATTTAGAGCCAAAAACAAACAAACCAACAAACCCCAAATTATTAAAAATATATCAGTAAATTCACCCTTATATAGAATTATATTTACTTTCTTTCTGGTATATCACCCTTAGAATCTATTATCACATATATTCCCCCAGGCTTTTATTAATGTAAGTTGGTGAATTATTGCTATGGTCTTAATAGGAACCCCA
>NW_026743721.1:0-3282 GCF_022355385.1 Mustela nigripes
AAGCTTTTGACATAGCTCCCATGCACAAGTTTCCTTGTGGAGACGAGTTTTGTTCTGATGGGTGCCTCAGGAAAACCCCTATGCTAATATTGGAATCCAGGCTTTTGAGGAGACATGCCTGTAAACCAAAGCAATGGATCCGATTATGGCCTAGGGTCCTGTCTGGTTCAATCTTCATCTCTGGGGACATCCATCTATGGAATGAGTGGAGATAGCTGCTCAGCTGGTGTCAGATCGCCCTTGTTTGTGCCGGGAGACCTACACTATTGGGATAGCCTCAGGGACTTTGGAGGGTTCTCCTAATTTGTACGGTTTGGGACAATGGAATGGGCAGAATTCCCATGGATTGGGTAGTCGCAGTCCTAATGTGTGACTCCAGGGACCCAGTCTGGATGTGTGTTGCCCAGGACATTGAGGACAGAAGTCTAAAAACACAAACTCAGCTAAGGTTTTCGGATGTAGGTATGGCAGAACCGATCGACAACCCATGAGAAGAACTCTTCAGGATATGAAGAAACAGCGAGTCTGAGGCGCTTGCTCATTCTTTTGTCTCTGGATTTTGTATCAGCATTGGCCGTGGAATGTCGGGGAGGCCTCATGGGCCATGGACGAATCTTCCTCTCCGTGGATTTGGCCCGATCCCAATTGTTTTTCGTCAATCTGTGGGATGGGAGGACTCCTTTCAGGTTTGTTACCTCAGGTGTCCCACCAAAAGAGGAATTCCAAAGCAGAGCCCTAGGGAAGAGTGAAGGGACAAAGCGAACTATGGTTAAAAATTGGAGCCAGGGGCATGGCAGGCCCCATATGCGGGCTCAGGGTCCAGCCACTGAGAGGACTTACTTGAGGACTGGGCTCAGGCTGAGGGTCACAATGTGTGTTTGTGACCAATGTGGCCCGCGAGCATGGGCGGGTCTCATGGGCCACACTGGTTTCAACTACACTGAACGTTGTACAACATGGCAACCGCAAGGTTTCTTCCATGGGGAAAGAGTTCTGATTTCTGCATCATTTTCAACCGTGGGCAATGTTTTGAGATAAGTTATAGTTTCTGAAGCCTGAAAATCGAGGTTGAGAAGATATGACGACCTAAGGCCATGGCGGGTCCGATGTGCTCAGAGTGCGGACAGCTGTCTGGGTGTGGCCTGGAGGTCCAGGCTCAGGTTGGGTCTGAAAGGGCATCAGGGCCCAGGTCAGCCTATATATTTGGGGTACAGCCAAGTGGCGTGCAGGTTGATCCTCATTTGGTGTTTCTGGTTAGCCCCAGGGAGCCATGTTTTTCTTCTGGAGTAAAGGCAGAGAGTTGCATTGTAGTTCTGGATTGCCAAACTGGAGGGCTTGTGGGCCCGTAGTCTGAAGACGGAAGTCTGAGAACACAAGCTAGGCCTAGGTTTCTTGGTGAGGACATTACAGGCACAATCTGCAGACCTGACTCGAGATCTCGTGGATATGAAGTCAGGGCGAGGATCAGACGATCGCTCAATTTGGAGGTTCTGTCCCTATGGACCCTTCATGAAGGGGGGGTGGATCACGAGGCCATGGGGGTTTCCCAAGATGGGAGTTGTGAGAAGCTCCAAACTGCAAAGATTCTTCTGCAGGACAATTGAGACCTGTTGGTTGGCTCAGGCCAACGATTCTGAGCAGGGTACTAAGGATGGATGGATGGGTAGCCCACCTCGCATTCCAATTGTCTCCTAGCAACAAGACATTTTAGATCTGCTGGATCTGGGGGAGCAACTGAGGAGGCTGAGTTGAAATGGACTCTCCTGTGGATGGGTCCTAATGTGTTTTTGTGTCTATGACCACCTTGGAATGAAGCGGTGGCACTGGGGCCCTGAAGGGTTCTCCTAAAGAGAAGCTTCGACCAAGCTCCAATGTGCAAGTTTCCCATGTGTAGAGGAGATCTGTTCTGATGGGTGAGTCAAGAAACAGCCATATTCGGGTATTGACATCCAGGCCTCTGAGGAGAGATGCCTGGAAACCAAAGCAATAGATCCGATTAGTGCCTAGGGTTCTGTTCGTTCCTCTTTCCCTCTGGGGACATCAGTCTACGGGTCTGAGTGCAGGTAGGTGCTCAGAGGGGCTCAGACTGCCCCGTTTGTCCTGGGAAGCCAGCACTATTGAGATGGCCTCAGGGACTTTGGAGGTTGATCCTATTAGTAGGGTTGTGGCCATTGCAATGGGCACCCAGAAATCCCTTGGAGAGGGCAAGTACAGTCCTCAGTTTTGGCTCCAGAGGCCTGAGCCTGTAGGGTGTGTAGGCCAGGGCTGTTTAGACCTTTGTCTGAAAACACAAACTCGGCTTCTGTTTCGGGTCATAGGTATGGCAGGACTGATCTACAGACCATGAGGAGAACACTTCGGGATAGGAAAAAAGGGCGAGTGTGAAGCTCTTGCACAAGTTTTTGTCTCTGTATCTCGTGTCACCCATGTTCATGAAATTTCCGGGTGACTTCATGGGAAATGGACGAGTCTTACTCTCTGGAGGTGTGGCCCCTTCCGAAGAGTTTGGGGTCATTCTGTGGGATGGAATAAGTCCGTTTTTTTTTTTGGTTGTTGTTGTTGTTTTCTTTTGTTTTGTTTTGTTTTGTTTTTTAACCTCAGGTGTCCCAGCAAATGAGGTATTCCAGAGTAGAGCCCTGGGAGGGGCGACTGGACAACCAGAAACCTGGTTAAAAATTGGGGCCTAGGGACATGTCAAGCCCATTATGACATCTAATGGTCCAGTCACTAAGAGGACATACTAGAGGGCAGGACTCACGCTGAGGGTCACAATGCATGTTTATGCACTCGTCACACTCAAGAATGGGCAGGACCTCAGGGCGAATGCTGGTTTCCCCTACACTGATCGTTGGACAACATGCCCACCACAAGATTTCTTTCCTGGGTAAGGAGGAGTTCTGATTTCTGCATCACACTCACCCTGGGCAGGGATTGGAGATAAAGTCTAGGTTCTGAAGCCTGAAAACTGAGGTAGGGAAGAGATGATGACCTAAGGCCATGGCGGGTCTGATGTGCTCAGTGTGCGGTCAGCTCTCTGGGTGTTGGTCAGTAGGTCCTGGCTCAGGTTGTGTCAGAAAGTGCATTAGTGCCCAGGTTAGACTCTATAATTTGGGTACATTCGAGTGCCGTGTAGGTTGATCCTCATGTAAGCTGCCTGGCAGCTCATTAGGCAATTTTTTTTTTTCTAGTAGGCAGGCAAAGTGCTGCATTGTGGCTCCGGAATTGCCAAACTTGTGTGCTTCGGGGCCAGGAGTGTGAGGACGGAAGTCTGAGAACACAAGC
>NW_026743722.1:0-3281 GCF_022355385.1 Mustela nigripes
GCTTAAGATCAGAAAACTTTGTTTTAATACATTTTTAAAGATTTTATTTATTTATTTGTCAGGGAGAGAGAGAGAGAGAGCGAGCGCACAAGCAGGCAGAGTGGCAGGCAGAGGCAGAGAGAGAAGGAGGTTCCCCGCCAAGCAGAGAACATGATGCAGGGCTTGATCCCAGGACCCTGGGATCACGACCTGAGCAAAAGGCAGCCACTTAATCAACTGAGCCACTCAGGCATCCGTTTATTTTAATACATTTCTCAACCTCTTGAGAAATGGCAACCTCTTGTCAGGTGTTTATACACAGAGAAATGATACAGAAAAGTTTCAATAGGCATACGAGTCTATGGGGGTATTATTAAAACAGTAATTAACAAGTTTTACATTATTTTTTATATTTATATTTTAAATGGACTCAATATTTGAAAGTCATGCCATAAATAAATAAATAAATAATCTAACTAGTTGTCACTAAATGTTACACAGGGAGGTCTTCCCAGCTTGATATTTGGGTATGAGCTTCATTTGAAAGGATTTGTCCTGGAAAGCACAGACCATTTCAATTTTATTTTGAATGATAAAATTAGTATATTCATTCAAGACTATATAAAACTGCCTTTCAAACCTGCTTATAGATTACATATATATGAAGATATAAAATTTGTAAAGCAATTTTTGTAATATCCACATTTCATTCTAGAAAATAAAAAGTTTAGTTTAAAATGCAGGTCCTTATTGTAAGACTGAATTTATAGTTCCTGAAAACTGTAGATGTATTTAAGCCTATGAAGTAGAATATTGTGTAGAAAAGATAATTATGCATTTGTCAATTCCATAATAAAGTTAAAAGCCAATGTCCCATTCATTTAATTTCTAATAAAACTGACAAAATTATACTGACATTTCCCAAGAGAATGCTTATTTCATCTAAATAAGTTCTTGCACATTCTTGCTATCCTGCTCTTAGTATCAAGGCTTGCTCTTAGTTTCCCACAATCTTTGAGAAAATATAACCCACCTAGTGAAGCTTTTTTCTGACCACATGGTTAGTCCATATATCTTTGTTCTGCTTAGTTTTTTCCATAGCACTTGTCACTAACTGACATAAATGTATATGTTATTTATTTTTAATAGCTTCTCTCATCCCTTCTACCCCCTTTAGAACACCAGCTACATGAAGGTTGAACACTTTTTCTTTTCTTTTCTTTTTTCATTGCTTTGTCTCCAGAGTCTATAAAAGCTCACGGTACAGAGAAGGCAACCTATAGTATTTGTTGAATGAATTAATTACATCAATTACTCTATTAGGTAGGTTTTGGAAAAATACTTTTGTTATTGTGATAGTAACATCATTAGAGAAAGAAGAGGTTATAAATTCAGCAGCAAACATAAGTAGTACAAATATAAATTTAATCAGCAAGCATGCTAATTAAAATTGCTTTCAGTCTCATATTTGATGAACAGGTAGCTAGTCAGACTATTTTTAGTACTGAATTAAACTATTCTAAAAGAAAAATCACATTGAAAAAAGTAAATAGTACAGCTGTGATACTAAAAGACTATTGGTTTGCCTGTTTATCCATTTGTTTTTTTTTCTCAGTCTGATTTATTTCACATAGCATAATTCCCTCTTATGCCCATGCATATTGTCACAAATGGCATGATTTCATCCTATTTGTGGCTGAGTAATATTCCATTGTGTGTGGTGTGTGTGTGTGTGTGTGTACCATCTTCTTTATCAATTCTTCTGTTGATGGATAATTTTTTCACTGAAATTTTATTTATTTGGTTATCAGTGAGGTTGATCATTTCTTCAAATGGTTATTGGCTATTTGTAGTTCTCCTTCTGTGATACTTGTTTGCATCCATTTCCCATTTTAAAAATAATAATTATTTTTTATTTAAAAGAATTTATGCTTCTGAGGTTCTGGGAAGATAATTTTTCACTGCTAAATCACAAAGTTCATTGCTATAAAACTTAATTGTTTTAATATAGAATAGTGAATGCAATCTGTTGCTCACACTAATTTGACTTGTTACAAATTAACTTTTTTCTCTCTTATAACTGCAGATATCTCAAATACATGGCCACATCACACTCCTTTCTCTGTTATCATTTACTAAAGTAACTTGGCCTACCTTTTCTCTCCCTTCACGATTCTGTAAAGGACACCAGGCTCATTTTCTGCAATTTATAATCTGAATGCATAAGTAAAATGTTTGTGTCTTTAAAGGTATTACGGGGATCTTGCACACTTCTACAAAAACACTTTACAACACAAAGGAAAATATTCAACTTCCTCCTTCCTTCCATCTTGACTTATGTGTTAGATAACTAGCTCTGTTTTATCCTCCCTCCTTCTTCCTCTCTCTCTCCCCCTCATGCCAGTTCATTAAGTGCAAAAGTAAAGAACAATTCATATACTATGTAAATAATCACAGGGAACATAACAATTCCTAATAGTAATGTGAATAATCATTGTCCTATAGTCTCACTATATTATTTTTATAATTATTAGAACTGAAGCATCTACTCCATTTGCAAAGTTGTAAAATGCTTATCCTTATCCTTTTTTTAATTTTTAAAAATTTTTTAATAAACACATAATGTATTTTTTGCCCCAGGGGTACAGGTCTGTGAATCTCCATGTTTCCTTATCCTTTTTAATTATCTGTGTTTCTTGCAGATAATTTCAGCAGCCCAGAGTCAGTTAATGGATGGAGCAATAAATCAGTGGTTACTGAATTCATTTTGTTGAGGCTTTCTAGTTCTCGGGACATCCAACTCTTCTTTTTCTTTAACTTTTCGGTGTTTTATGGAGCTCCAGTGTTGGGAAACATCCTAATCATCCTCACAGTAATTATAGACTCTCGCTTACATTCCCCAATGTATTTTTTTGTAAAAGATTTTATTTATTTATTTGACAGACAGAGATCACAAGTAGGCAGAGAGGCAGGCAGAGAGAGAGGGGGAAGCAGGATTCCGAGCAGAGAGCCTGATGTGGGGCTCGATCCCAGAACCCAGAGATCACAACGTGAGCTGAAGGCAGGGGCTTAACCCACTGAACCACCCAGGCGCCACCCCCCCACACCGGCCAATGTATTTTCTTCTTAGCAATCTCTCCTTTATTGATGCGTGTCAGGCTACATTTGCCACTCCCAAAATGATTGCAGACTTCCTCAATGAACACAAGACCATCACCTTCCAGGGATGCATGTCACAAATATTTTTCTTGCATATTTTTGGGGGTAGTGAGATGGTGCTTCTTGTTGCCATGGCCTATGAT
>NW_026743723.1:0-3281 GCF_022355385.1 Mustela nigripes
CTCTTCCGCATCAGTTTGAGACAGACATCGTAATGAAATTCTAATTAACCAAATATGGAATGTAAGCCTTGAACTCATTTTATAGAGATATTTTATTATGTGAACTACTTTCCCTGATGATAGAGGAGTTGTGACGATGTAACATCAGATATAGTTTATCTGATTGGCACTTGTAAGAAGGATTCCCGGCAAAAAAGAACTGTTTTTTTGTTGTTGTTGTCCTACCTTTTGATATTTTCCATTCCTTTTTTTTTTTTTTTTTGTCTTGTGAGCGGTCATCTGATTTATAAAAAGATGCAACAAAAAGTAAAATGGTACAAGAAATCAGTTTAAAAACATAAAAAAATGAGTGTCTTTAGCCATAGTTCAGAACAGAGGAACTGGGTAAGGAGAATTGCTTGTATGAACTGGCAACAGGAAAAGTTGGTAAAGGAGAGCTGAGGAAATCTATTAAGACATAGGAGTGAGGGGCTCCATCATCATCTGGCATTCGCTCAGTGTCGTCTACATGGTTAGAGATGTCCATGATGGAAACTCCAGCAATCTTCTGTGTCTGGGTCAGGTGATGCCACAGTGTAACACTCTGAATTACTTCCATACTGAGCAGTCATCTGCATAGTTTGTCTTGTGTGTACGTGGTAATCGTTTGAATCTTGGCTCTTTCGCAATCCTGAAAGCCTCTTGATACTTTCACCCCGGTTTCTCAGTTTCAGCCATTACACAGTCAGTTGTACAACTGGTACACTTGGCACACAGCCCGTCCGTGGATGACCCTGGCCTTGACCTTAATACTGACCCTAACCGTGACTGTAAACTTAACTCTGACCAATTCCATGATCCTGAACAGAATCGTAACCGTAAAGCTAACCCTGATCGTGAACCTAATCATGAAACAGAACCTAAACATAAAGCTGAACTTACCATAACCATGAACCTAACCCTGACCCTGACCCTAACCCTGACACTAAACCAGTCCCAAACCAAACCCTGAATCTGACATGAACCTTGCCCCCACACCAAAACTTGAACCTGACCATAAATCTGACAATGACCCTGCGTGGACCTAAACCTAAATGTCAGCCTAACACTGAACCTAACCCTGACTGTGACCATAACGCTAACCCTGACCCTACTGTGATACTGACCCTAAACTTAACCATGAACCTAACCCTAACCCTGACCCCTACCCTAGCCTTACGCTAACCCTGTCCCCAAAGACGTCTAACCCTAACCCTGACCCTACGTCTATCTTAGACCTAACCCTAACACTAAGCTGGTCTAAACCCAGCTCTGTTCACTCCAGTGGGGACAACAGCTGCACCCAGGCCTCCCAGGGTCTGGGAGGAGGCTGTATGGGGGTCACTGGATGGGCACTGCATTGAGTGGAGTGTGAGCCTTGAGCAGCTTGGGGACCGGCGGCTCAGGGAGCTCTGTTGGAGCAGGAAGTTCGGTAAGGAGGAACCAGGGAGTGGTGACCTCACTTCCCTGATGACAGAGCCCAATGCAATTGGAACCCACGTATCACGGCACCCCATAACATAGAAAACCCCCTGTGCAGATCATTTCTAGGCACATCCTAAAGGAAGCGACATGTTCTTCTACTGTACTGAAGCACAGAGGATACAGGGAGAAGTGAGCTCGCCCGCCAGACACGTCCCCTCCCAGGCAGTTCATATCAGGTATCCCCAATGCCGCAGGCCCTTTGGCTAATAAAGTCAAAAGGTGACATCAGTGGGCTCAGAGACAGAGAGTCCCACACCTTCTGATCTATGGGTGTAGCCCTAGGTTCCTCCCTGTCTCTGCTTGTGTGTATGTGTGTGTGTGTGTTTGTGTGTGTGTGTGTGTGTGTGTGTGTGTGTGTGTGTGTGTGCCTCTGGGTGTCTGTGTCTCTGTGTGTAAAGAGGACCTGGCCATGCCATCGTGGGTGGAGATGCCCCAAGCAGGATGAGCTGATGAGGGGTTAGATGTCTGGTGGGTAAGTCATGTTCACACCCCACTTTAAGGCTGCTTAAGTGGGATCGGTTGTAGGGTCAACACCCTTCAGCCCAGGGTTTATCCAGAGACCCTGAATGGATGGGTCCATGACTCAGGAACAGGGCTAACGCTAACAATAACCTCTAACCCTGACCCGGACACTGACTGTGAGCTAGCCCCAAACCCTACCCAAGCCCTGACGCTGACTCTACCCTGACACTGACTGTGATCTTTACCTGAACCCAAAAAAAAACCTAAGCCTGGCAAGGACCCTGATGTGGACCCTGAACCTAAACCTAACTCTGACATTACCGGAAATATGACTAATACCTAACCATAACCCAGACCCTGACCCTAATCCTAACCCTGATGCTGATCTAACCCTGACCCTAACACTAACCCTGACACTGAATGTGAGCCTGAACCTAACTCTAACCCTAAACGTAACCCTGACCCTGACACTAACACGGGCCCTGACCCGAAACCTATCACTGAACCTAACCCTAAAAATAACCCCTAACATTATCCCTGACACTGACACTAACCCGGTCTAATCCTAACCCTCAACCTACCTCTAAGCCTAACCCTAACCCCACTTTAACAATTATCCTGACCCTCTCCCTGAACATGATCATAACCCTAACTCTGGACTTTGCCTACGTCAGAACTAAAACTTAAAAATGACCCTGGTATTGACCTTAACACTGACCCTAACCCTGTCTGTAAACCTAACTCTGACCCAATCCATGATCCTGAACAGATTAGTAAACCTAAAGCTAACCCTGATCCTGAACCTACTCATAAAACAGAACATAAACATAAAGCTGACCTTATCATAACCATGAACCTAACCCTGATCCTGACCCTAACCCTGACACTAAACCTGTCCCAAACCTAACCCTGACCTGACCTGACCTTGCCCCTAAACCAAAACTTGAACCTGACCCTAAAACTGACCTTGACCCTGACCCTGACCCTAAACCTAACCATCAGCCTAACACTGACCCTGAGCCTGACTCTGACTGTAACGCTAACCCTGACCCTACTGTGATCCTGACCCTAAACCTAACCATGAACCTAACCCTAACCCTGACCCCTACCCTAAGCCTTACGCTAACCCTGACCCCAAAGACCCCTAACCCTAACCCTGACCCTAGGTCTTTCTTAGCCCTAACCCTAACACTAAGCTGGTCTAAGCCGAGTTCTGTTCCCTCCAGCGGGGACAACAGCTGCACCCAGGCCTCCCAGGGACTCTGAGGGGGCTTTATGGGGGTCACTGGATGGGCACTGCATTGAGTGGAGTGTGA
>NW_026743724.1:0-3281 GCF_022355385.1 Mustela nigripes
TGGGGACTGTGCCCACTCCTTCCCCTTTAAACCCCGTGCCTCCTCCAAGCTTCCACATCCTAGAGGAAGACGGCACCTGACTCCCCGTTCTTTCAGTGAGCTGTTTCTGCGAGTTCAGCGTAGGCGCCTGGTGGCTAGCGCATGACTGCCCCAGGGACAGGTGGCCATGGAGATGCTGTCTCCTTAGGCCCAGAGGTTCAGGACAGGCATGCGTTCTGCCCAGACTCCTTCCTAAGAGAGGAGCACGCGCCCCGCCCTAATCATCCCCTCCTGTCTCCTTAGCAGCCAGGCTTCCGTCTCTCTGCACTGGAAGCGGTTGACAGTAGTATTGCCACCGGCCGCTGTGCCTGCCAGGGCTTGCTCCCTGCTTCGCAACCGTTTCCAGACCAGAAGGCCAACGTCTCCTGCACTTTTCCCGGTCAGCGTGCTGCACCCTCCACAGACATGCTCTTGGGGACCGCAGTGTAAAGCGTGTCCCTTTCCTTAAGGCTCTTTCCACAGGAACAACCGCGCTTCTCTCTCAGGCAGAGGGTATGCCGAGGCAAAGAGGCTTTCGCTGTATGTGGGTTTCTCCCACCGCGAGACTGGGCTCAACAAGCAGAAGCAGCCCACAGAACATTTCTCAGCGAATGATGTGCATTCGAAGAGGCTTTGGCTTGGAGCGAACAGCATTTCGCTGCTGCTTCCTCAGAAAGGCTTTGGGTGTTCGTTCTGTTGCTGCAGGGAAGAAGAGCTGCGGGAGAGCTAGTGCCTCTTGGGTTTTGCTTTCCTGGGCTGCGAGTTTACGAACGGGATTTACGTTGGTATAGTCAACTAAGCAGACACAATCACAACCCTGCAGCAGCGTTTTTGGCCTAGCATGGCACTCTATGCCTTTTACCATCTCCTGGTGTAGGTTAGGCTTTGCTTTTTGCTCTGATTCTCAGGCAGACTCGGCTAGGCCAGTGCCTTCCCCACAGGAGAAAGGAGGCGACAGGATCCCTGCACACGGCCCGTGCACAGATTAGGGAGCTTTTGGGGACTGTGCCCACTCCTTCCCCTTTAAACCCCGTGCCTCCTCCATGTTTCCACATCCTAGAGGAAGACGGCACCTGACTCCCTGTTCTTTCATGGAGCTGTTTCTGCGAGTTCAGCGTAGGTGCCTGGTGGCTAGCGCATGTCTGCCCCGGGGACAGGTGGCCATGGAGATGCTGTCTCCTTAGGCCCAAGGTTCAGGACAGGCATGCGTTCTGCCTAGACTCCTTCCTAAGAGAGGAGCACGCGCCCTGCCCTACTCATCCCCTCCTGTCTCCTTAGCAGCCAGGCTTCCGTCTCTCTGCACTGGGAGCGTGTGACACCAGCCGCTGTGCCTGCCGAGGCTTGCTCAACTGCTTCGCAACCGTTTCCAGACCAGAAGGCCAACGTCTCCTGCACTTTTCCCGGTCAGCGTGCTGCACCTTTCACAGACATGCTCTTGGGGACCGCAGTGAAAAGCGTGTCCCTTTCCTTAAGGCTCTTTCCACAGGCGCAACCGCGCTTCTCTCTCATGCAGAGGGTATGCACAGGCAAAGAGGCTTTGGCTGTATGTGGGTTTCTCCCACCGCGATACTGGGCTCAAGCAAGCAGAAGCAGCCCACAGAACATTTCTCAGCGAATGATGTGCTTTCGAAGAGGCTTTGGCTTGGAGTGAACAGCACTTTGCTGCTGCTTCCTCATCAAGGCTTCAGTCGCGTCAGGGAAGAAGAGCTGCGGGAGAGCTGGTGCCCCTTGGGCCTTGCTTTCCCGGGCTCCATGTTCGTGTTCTGGGTTCACCCTACCAGGCCAAACTAAGCAGATACAACCACAACCCTGCAGTAGCCTGCATAGCCTAGGATGGCACTCTATGCACACTACCATCTCCCAGTGTAGGCATAGCTTGGCCTTTTACTCTGGCGCTCAGGCCGATTCTCGCACTAGGCCAGTTTTTTTCCCACAGGAAAGGAGAGGTCACAGGATCCATGCTCACCGCCCATGCACAGAATAGGCAGCTTTGGGGGACTGTCCCCACTCCTTACCCTTAAACCGCGTGCCTCCTCCAAGCTTCCACATCCTGGAGGAAGACGGCATCTAACTCCCCATTATTTCAGGGAGCTGTTTCTGCGAGTTCAGCATAGGCCCCTGTTGGCTAGCGCCTGTCTGCCCCAGGGACAGGTGGCCAAGTAGCTGCTGTCTCCTTGGGCCCAGAGGTTCAGGACCGGCATTCTTTCTGCCCAGACCCCTTCCTAATAGTGGAGCATGCGCCCTGCCCTACACATCACCTCCTGTCTCCTTAGCAACCAGGCTTCTGCCTCTCTGCCCAGAGTGCTGGTGATAATTGTATTGCCGGCTCTCCTGTTTCGCAACTGTTTCCAGACCAGAACGCCAACGGCTCCTGCTCTTCTCCCCGGGCAGCGTGCTGCACCTGCCACAGACATGCTCCTGAGGACTGCAGTGAAAAACGTGTCCCTTTCCGTAAGGCTCTTTCCACAAGCACAACCGCGCTTCTCTCTCTGGCAGAAGGGATGCCCAGGCATGGAGGATTTCGCTCCATGCGGGTTTATTACACCGTGCTGAGGAGACTAGCTCAGGCAACAGTAGCATCCCTCAGACCGGACTCTGATTTCCCAAAGATTGCTGTGCTTTCCCAGAGGGGATGCCTGGGCAAAGAGGCTTTCGCTCTATGCAGGCTTCTCCCATCGTGCTGCGAATGTTAGTTTAAGGCAAGCAGCTACAGCAGCCCTCAGAACCAACTCTGATTACCCAGCGACTGCTATGCTTTCGCAGAGGTTTTCAGCTTGGCGCAAACCGCACTTCGCTGCTGTTTCCTCAGCAAGGCTTTGTGTGTTTGCTCTGTCGTGGCAGGGAAGAAGAGCTGCGGGAGAGCTGGTGCCTCTTGGACTTGCTTTCCCGGGCTCCAAGTTCAACTCGGGGTTCACCTTGCTATGCCGTACTAAGCAGACTCAGTCACAAAACTGCAGCAGCGTGCGTGTCCTAGCATGGCAATCTATGCCTATTACCATCTCTTGGGGGTAGGTAAGGCTTTGCCTTTTGCTCTGGCGCTCAGACAAACTCGGGATCTAGGCCAGTGCCTTCACCACAGGAGAGAGGAGGCCACAGGTTCCTTGCACACGGTCTGTGCACTGGGATGGGGAACTGTGGGGGACTGTCTTCACTCTTTCACTGGCACCCCCCTTGCCACCCACATCGCTGCCACATCTTGGTGGAAGACGGCATCTGACTGCCCGTTTCTCCATGGGGTTGTTTCTGGGAGTTCCGAGTATGGC
>NW_026743725.1:0-3280 GCF_022355385.1 Mustela nigripes
GGATAAAAGACTTCAACATGAGGCAGGAATCCATCAGAATCATAGAGGAGAACATAGACAGTAATCTCTTTGACAACGGCCACAGCAACTTCTTTCAAGACATGTCTCCAAAGGCAAAGGAAACAAAAGTGAAAATGAACTTTTGGGACTTCATCAAGATCAAAAGCTTCTGCACAAGCAAAGGAAACAGTCAGCAAAACAAAGAGGTAAGCCACAGAATGGGAGAAGATATTCGCATATGACACTACAGACAAAGGACTGATATCCAAGATCTATAAAGAACTCAAAATCAACACACACGACACAGATAATCATGTCAAAAAAAAAAATGGGCAGAAGACATGAACAGACACTTCTCCAAAGTGGCTAACAGATACATGAAAAAATGTTCATCATCATTAGCCATCAGGAAGATTCAAATCAAAACCACATTGAGATACCACCTTACACCAGTTAGAATGGCCAAAATTAACAAGACAGTAAACAACAAACATGTGTCGGAGAGGGTGTGGAGAAAGGGGAGTGCTCTTACACTGTTGATGGAAATGCAAGTTGGTACAGCCACTTTGGAAAACAGTGTGGAGATTCCTCAAAAAACTAAAAGTAGAGCTATCCAATGACCTGCAGTTGCACTACTGCATATTTACCCCAAAGATACAGATGTAGTGAAAAGAAGAGCCATCTCTACGCCAATGTTCATAGCAGCAATGACCATTGTGGCCAAACCTTGGAAAGAACAAAGATGTCCTTCAACCAGTAAATGGATAAAGACGATATGGTCCATATATACAATGGAGTATTATGACTCCATCAGAAAGGATGAAGATCTATCTTTTATATCAATGTGGATGGGACTAGATTATGCTGAGTGAAATAGATCAAGCAGAGAGAGTCAAGTATCATATGGTTTCATTTACATGTAGAGCATAAGGAACAACATGGAGGACACTGGGAGATGGAGAGGAAAAATGAAATGCAGGAAACTGGAGGGGAAGACAAACCATGTCAGACTGTGGATCCTGAGAAACAAACTGAGGGTCTTGGAGGGGAGGAGGTTGGGGGGTTGGGTGAGCCTGGTGAATATACCAGTCTCACCAATACACCCATGAAAGGCATGTATTTCATGGAGCACTGGGTGTGTTGCATAAACAATGAATTCTGGAACACTGAAAAGAAATAAAATTAAATTAATTTTAAAAAAAGAGTGTTATGCTTTTCTCAATACATATATTTAATTTATATAGCAGATACACTGAGCAAATTAAGTAAACACGTTGAATATTTTGATCCTGATAACATTAATAGGAAAACTACCTTTTGAATTAGAGGTGACTATTTCAATGCCATTTCTCAAGAGGGATTCATATATTGCAAAACAAAAATTGATCAGTCAACCAATTATTACTGAGGACTTTTGTTCTCAGACAAAATACACACTTCACAGACATACTCATATATGCATATAAACTTTAAAGTGAATACAAATTGACTATTTTATTTCTCTTCTCTTCTCTTATGATTTTGCCTCTGGAATTGGTGCTTTGGTTTGTTGGTGGCTTTCCTTTGCTTTGTGCCGCCTCCACAAGCTTCAACAGACACATCTTGCATCAATTGAGTACCTACAGCAAAAGTGGCAAACAGATGTGTAGGTTCTATTGTTTTTCAGTATTGTAATTTCCTATTACTGAAAACAAAAACAAAACTAAAAAAAAAAAAAACAAAAACAAAAACAAAAACAAAAAACGAGAAGTGTCACCAAGGAATCCAGGGGGATTTCCAGACTGGCAATGCCTTTGAAATTGAAGAATATTTTACAAGAGAGGATTTTAATTGTAAAGAATCTTAATCATGTAGAAAAATATGCCTTTGAAATATTTTCCTTTGAACAGCACATTTACCAGTTCAGGAAGCTCATTTCTATGAAATGATATTTTAATTTTAATACACTTACTTTCCTTACATTGCATGTATCCATAAAACCACAATTTTATTCTTAGTTTTATTTACTGCATTACAATGAAAATTAGACTACTTGCCTTCAGCTATTCTGTGTAAAAATTTTAATTGCCCAAACCCATTATTTTGGAGATGTAATTTTAGCCTTTAATTTTTTTTTTAAGATTTTATTTATTTATTTGACAGAGATCACAAGTAAGCAGAGACGCAGGCAGAGGAAGAGAAGGGAAGCAGGCTCCCCTCTGAGCAGAAAGCCCCATGCGGGACTTGATCCCAGGACCCTGAGATCATGACCCAAGCTGAAGGCAGCAGCTTAACCCACTGAGCCACCCAGGCGCCCTAATTTTAACCTTTAGTTGAAGAAAACAATATAAAGTAGCACGACTGAGATTTTCTGGGTTTATATCCCTGCCATTTCTGCAGGGAGCCATTCTCCATTTGAAAAGTCTAAGAATTCCCAGTAATGTTAATTCTGGGTATAAACTCATTAATCTGAAGGAAAAGAGATTTTATTTCTGATCCAACTTTCCTAACAAATGTAATTTGCTTGAAGTTTGACTGGACTAGACTTATCTTAACATAGAGATTTGATCATGCAAAAGCTGACACAAGGGGAGTGAAAGGCTTATCATTTGTATAAGATAGGAGAATGACACTGTTCAGTTTATGTCAAAAACACATATTACCATAAATATTTCATTTTTTCTCCCAATTAGAAGGTAAGATTATTTGCTTGTATTATTATATAGTATATATATATATCATGTAGCATATATATCATGATCAGAAACACATTTTATGTCTTGTCATAATAACACCCACACACATACACACACCCAGGACCATTGAAATCCAAATGAAATGTCATTCATTAGGAAACCACACTGTTCTGAATTAACTGCGTTTCTGAAATGAAATAAATATTTTATAGTTCCTTTACTTAAAACACAATCACCAATTGCAAATGGATGTGTTTATATCATCAACCTAGTCTGAATAAAATATCTACCATATTTGTAAATATATTAATAATTAGTATGTATATATATATATATTAATATATCTTTTGCCCCAGTGTCTCTTAAGATGGTTTGCAAATTTGATTTCTAGGTTGCTTGTTTTGTCCAGTTTTT
Organism: Mustela nigripes; assembly: GCF_022355385.1. Taxonomy (NCBI): domain Eukaryota; kingdom Metazoa; phylum Chordata; class Mammalia; order Carnivora; family Mustelidae; genus Mustela; species Mustela nigripes. The sequence continues at coordinate 3,090 of NW_026743725.1, forward strand.
GTCTTTAGTGGTGTCAGTATTGCCATTAATAAACTTGATTTTGACTTGAGGGAAGACCTACTATTGTATTCTTTTATCTTTTCCACAAATACTTACCAAGTTAAAAACCTATGGCTAACCAATAATATTTTCTCATCACAGAGGAAATGTAAGGCTGCTGTTAGGGTCTTCTTAAGGGACCTCACCTGACT
>NW_026743726.1:0-3280 GCF_022355385.1 Mustela nigripes
TGGAGGGCAGGCAGAGTGATGCATTTAGTTCTGGATTGCCAAACTGGGGGGCTTGTGGGTCCGTAGTCTAAGGACGGAAGTCAGAGAACACAAGCTAGGCTTAGGTTTCTTGGTGAGGACATGGCAGGCACAATCTACAGACCTGACTCGAGATCTCGTGGATCTGAAATCAGGGCAAGGATCAGACTATCGCTCAGGTTGGAGGTTCTGTCCCTGATGGACCCTTCACAAGGGGGAGGGATCACGAGGCCATGGGGGTTTTCCCGCGATGGGAGTTGTGAGAAGCTCCAAGCTGAAAGATTCCTCTGCAGGACAATTGAGACCTATTGGTTGGCTCCAGGCCAACGATTCCGAGCAGGGTTCTAAGGATGGATGGCTGGGTAGCCCACCTCGCATTCCAATTGTCTCCTAGCAACAAGACATGTTAGATCTGCTGGATTTGGGGGAGCAACCGAGGAGGCTAGTTGAAATGGACTCTCTTGTAGATGGGCCCTAATGTGTTTTAGTGTCTATGGAGGCCTTGGAATGAAGCGGTGGCACTGGGGCCCTGAAGGGTTCTCCTAAACAGAAGCTTTGACAAAGCACCAACGTGCAAGTTTCCCTTTGTAGAGGAGATTGGTGCTGATGGGTGAGTCAAGAAACAGCCATATTCTGGTATTGAAATCCAGGCCTCTGAGGAGAGATGCCTGGAAACCAAAGCAATGGATCCGATTAGTGCCTAGGGGTCTGTTCGTTCCTTTTTCCCTCTGGGGACATCAGTCTACGGGTCTGTGTGCACGTAGGCGCTCAGAAGGGCTCAGATTGCCCCTGTTTGTCCTGGGATGCCACCACCATTGAGATGGCCTCAGGGACTTTGGAGGTTTATCCTATTAGTAGGGTTGTGGCCATTGGAATGGGCACACAGAAATCCCTTGGAGAGGGCAAGTACAGTCCTCAGGTTTGGCTCCAGTGGCCTGAGCCTGTACGGTGTGTAGGCCAGGGCTGTTTGGACCGTTGTCTGAAAACACAAACTCGGTATGTATCGGGTCATAGGTATGGCAGGACTGATCTACAGACCATGATGAGAACTCTTAGGGATATGGATAAAGGGCGAGTGTGAGTCTCTTGTTCAAGTTTTTGTCTCTGGATATCGTGTCACTCGTGTTCATGAAATTTCCGGGTGACTTCATGGGAAATGGACGAGTCTTACTCTCTGGAGGTGTGCCCCGTCCAAAGAGTTTGGGGTCATTCTGTGGGATGGAATAAGTCTGTTTTGTTGTTGTTTTTGTTTTGTTTTGATTTGTTTTTTTACCTCAGGTGTCCCACCAAATGAGGGACTCCAGAGTAGAGCCCGGGGGATTGGCGACTGGACAACCATTAATCTGGTTAAATATTGGGGCCTAGGGACATATCAAGCCCATTATGACATCTAATGGTCCAGTCACTAAGAGGACTTACAAGAGGACAGGACTCATGCTGAGAGTCACAATGCATGTTTATGCCCTCGTCGCACTCAAGAATGGGCGGGGACTCAGGGTGAATGCTGGTTTCTCCTACACTGAACGTTGGACAACATGCCAACCACAAGGTTTCTTGCCATAGGTAAGGAGGAGTTGTGATTTGTGCATCACACTCACCCCTAGGCAGGGATTGGAGATAAGGTCTAGGTTCTGAAGCCTGAAAACTGAGGTCGGGAAGAGATGATGACCTAAGGCCATGGCGGGTCTGATGTGCTCAGTGTGCGGTCAGCTGTCTGGGTGTTGTTCAGGAGGTCCGGGCTCAGGTTGTGTCAGAAAGTGCATTAGAGCCCAGGTTAGACTATATAATTTGGGTACATTCTAGTGCCGTGTAGGTTGATCCTCCTTTAAGCTGCCTGGGCAGCTCATTAGGCAATATATATATATTTTTTTTTTTTAGAGGGCAGGCAGAGGGCTGCATTGTGGGTCCGAAATTGCCAAACTTGAGGGTTTCGGGGCCAGGAGTGTGAGGATGGAAGTCTGAGAACACAAGCTAGATTTGGGTTTCAGGGCGAGGGCACGGCAGGTACCCACTTCACATCAGAACCAAGATGTCAGGCATCTGAAGTCAGGGCGAGGATCAGACTTTGGCTCAGGTTGGAGTTTCTGTGCATGACGGCCCCTTCATGAAGGGAGCGGAATCTCGAGGCCATGGAGGTTTTCCCACGTTGGGAGTTGTGGGATGCCCCCTTCAAGGATTCCTTCTGCGGGACAATGGAGACCTGTTGGAGAGGTCCAGGACATCCCATATGGAATGACTCCAGGGCACCGTTCGAGGATGGATGCCTGGGAAGCGTGCCTCGCATTCCAATTGTCACCTAGCAACCAGACAGTTTAGATCTGATGGCTCTGCGGGAGCAACCTGGGTGGCTGAGTTGAAATGGACTTTCTTGAGGATGGGTCCTAATGTGTGTTTGTGTCCATGAGGGCCTTGGCATGAGGCGGTGGCACCGGGACCCTGAAGTATTCTCCTAAGCTTTTGACATAACTCCCATGCACAAGTTTCCTTGTGGAGACGAGAGTTGTACTGATGGGTGCTTCAGGAAAACCCTATGCTAGTATTGGAATCCAGGGTTTTGAGGAGACATGCCTGTAAACCAAAGCAATGGATCCGATTATGGCCTAGGGTCCTGTCTGGTTCAATCCTCTTCTATGGGGACATCTATCTATGGAATGAGTGGACGTAGTTGCACAGCTGGTGTTAGACCGCCCTTGTTTGTGCCAGGCGACCTACAATAAAGGGATGGCCTCAGGGACTTTGGAGGGTTCTCCTAATTTGTACAGTTGGTACAATGGAATGGGCAGAATTCCCATGGATTCGGTAGGCGCAGTCGTAATGTGTGACTCCAGGGGACCCAGCCTGGAGGGTGTGTGGCCCAGGACTTTGAGGACAGAATTCTAAAAACACAAACTCAGCTTAGGTTTGGGGATGTAGGTATGGCAGACCCGATCGACAAACCATGAGATGAACTCTTCAGGATATGAAGAAACAGCGAGTCAGAGGCGCTTGCTCAGGCCTTTGTCTCTGGATTTTGTATCAGTGATGGCCGTGGAATGTCGGGGAGACATCATGGGCCTTGGACGAATTTTCCTCTCTGTGGGTTTGGCCCGATCCCAATTGTTTTTCGTGAATCTGTGGGATGGGAGGACTCCTTTCAGGTTTGTTACCTCAGGTGTCCGACCAAAAAGAGGATTTCCAAGGCAGAGCCCTAGGGAAGAGTGAAGGGACAAAGCCAACTATGGTTAAAATTGGGGCCAGGGGCATGGCAGGCCCCATATGCGGG
>NW_026743727.1:0-3279 GCF_022355385.1 Mustela nigripes
GATGATATGATACTATATGTGGAAAACCCAAAGACTCCACTCCAAAATTGCTAGAACTTATACAGGAATTCAGTAAAGTGTCAGGATATAAAATCAATGCACAGAAATCAGTTGCATTTCTCTACACCAACAGCAAGAAATTTTACAATTCTTATTGGTTCCTATATCTTAGTCCTAAGTAATACCTCCACAAAAATCTAATGGTTTTGTTGAAAAAAAAAAAAACCTTAAACTTAGAATTGTATACATATAATTCTAAATTTTACATATATAATTCTAAATTTTAAAGTTTTTTTCAAAAAATGGAATATTTTCATTTCAAAAAATATATATATACACATACATATAATATGCCACTATTTGACATAGTCATTTTCTACTCCAACATTTTATATTGTTGTTTCTTTTCTCAAATTTATTTATTAAGAGAGTGGACTTACAATTTTCTACTTTAAAATATCTGTTGCTTAGCAGTCCAGTATGAGAACTTATCCTGTTTCTAGAAGCCATCTAATTGAATCTGAAATAATCTATGAACTACGCCATATACACATACATAAATCTTAACACTTTCAGAAAAGAAAACCATAATTAGGATAGATGTTCAGCATAAGCTAATACAAAATAAAAAAGCAGAACAATAATTTTTCCACAATTATGGAGGCTTATATCATTTCTCTTGATGTACTAAATATATTCGGAGTTCATCATAACACCTTAGAATGTTTCCTCACTTTTAAGAATGCCTATAGTGGGGTGCCAGGGTGGCTCAGTGGGTTAAAGCCTCTGCCTTTGGCTCAGGTCATGGTCTCAGGGTCCTGGGATCGAGCCCCACATTGGGCTCTCTCCTCAGCAGGGAACCTGCTTCCTCCTCTCTCTCTGCCTGCCTCTCTGACTACTTGTAATCTCTATCAAATAAATAAATAAAACCTTTAAAAAAAAAAAAAACAGAATGCCTATAGTGTCTGACCAGTAGGAAACAGAGCTTAAGGAATGTGAACAATATCCTTAATTCCTAGGTTTTTTTGCTTAAATACAGAAATTTAAAAATATTTCCTTTTCATTTAAATGAATTCACATAAACAATTAAGCAATTATAAGATAGTTATCAATTACCTTATATTTACAACATTTCTTAAGTACATGTTACCATATGGTATAAACAACTCAGTAACATATGCTTATTAACCTTCTGAATGACGAACGTGTCTTTCTAACTATATTTCTGCAACAGTTGGAGAAGTACAATAATACACACGAAAAGTGCTGTGTTGCAATGTACCTATAATGTACGTGGGGAAGTGAAATGTGTGATACGTACAATATTATTTAATCATAAAACAACTTATAGTCAGGCTTAGTAAAATTACATTAAGGATATGTATACTATTTTTAATATAGAAGAAATACTATTAACTACTCAAATATTAGCAATATTAGCTGTAGCATGCTTAATAATTGAAAAGAGCAGTTAGATGAGTCAGTCTTTATACTATATAATTTACAAATGCCCCACACTTGTAATACCAAATTTCAGAGTTAAAGGAGGAATGAAAAAGATATTACTGAGTATATTAACTTCTGATAGAAAAGAGTTAATATAAGTTAATTACTGATTTTAAAAATATTTTCCCCCAAACACTATTATCTTCTAACTACCATCTGCCCAGGCAATTGCCTTTCTTTTTTGGCAGGGGTTGGTGGTGGGGGAGAATAAGTATTTTTATCATTTAAAAATATTCACTTAAAAATTTGTAAGCCATATATTATAATAACTTATATAAGTAAATTATAAATCATTGGCCAACTGGTCAAATAAAAAGTAGTTACATTAGACTTAATATATTTGTTCTTTAACTTAAAACATAACATGCAGAGCATTAACAGCAGTACTAACTGGGATGGGGATCACAGGTGACTACTTTCTTCTTACGTTTACCTGTGTTTTCTAAAATGGCCATTAGCAAGTTGTATAATAAAAATCAAGGTTAGGGGCACCTGGGTGGCTCAGTGGGTTAAAGCCTCTGCCTTCAGCTCAGGTCATGATCCCCGGGTCCTGGGACCGAGCCCCCGCATCGGGCTCTCTGCTCAGCAGGGAGCCTGATTCCTCCTCTCTCTCTGCCTGCCTCTCTGCCTGCTTGTGATCTCTGTCTGTCAAATAAATAAATAAAATCTTTAAAAATAAATAAATAAATAAATAAATAAATAATCTTTTAAAACAATAAAAATAAAAATGGAAGAAGAAGCTGTAAATTTCCAATGCTTACAAGTAGAGGAAGGGAGAGAATAAGCCACAGGAGGCAAGGATAAAGGTCGACTTGTTTCCTACACCAGGTTCTAGCTCATTTATTTTGGAGCCATAAGTATTTTACGTAATTTTACTGAACAAAATTAAATCAAAAAGCAGTGCTGATAAACTGTGAGTGGAAGGAAACAAATGGACTGAAGGATGTGCCCTGCTGCCCTCGACTATGAAGAACTGCCACTTGATGGTACATTCTCAGTGGGCTTACTCCCAGCACAGAAAGAACTAGAAACAGAGCCATAAATAGCTCTCAGGAATCTAGAGCTATTGGTAATGGTCATGATGCACGGTTATTCTGAGACTCGTGTCTGTGTGGTGGGCTAAGTCAAATGCGTAACTACACTGTGTGTTTTCAGGGACTTTTCTCTGTGGCTGATGAAGTCAAATCCCTGTGGTCCCAGGTGTGAGGTCAAGTATCAGAAAATCACCTTGTGATTAATCTTACAGAGCAAGTGGTCCAGCTCTGTCCATGGGAAAGGCCTGGACACAATGACCTTCCCGGTGGGAATTAGCACTCCCAACACTGAGACTGCGATCTCCAGGAAGCATCGTCCTCTAAAAATAATCAGGAATCCTTGAAGAAATGGCCCATTGCAGGGGTGGGGCCTCCAACATAGCCGGTTTCCTCATATCATGAAGCAAGGAAGCTATCTTTCTACTCAGGTGACCTCAAAGTTCTCGAACCAAACTTGAAAAGCCAAAAACTCAGGTTCCTTTTTTATCTGCTAGAAACAGCACTTCTTGCCTCTGCTCTCGGCTGTGCTTCCTGCCTCCCCTCTCCCACTCGCCCCGCTCCTCCTTCCCCTCCTCTCCCCACTCCCAGTCCCTCCCCCTCCGCCTGAGCATCTCCCCTCCCCTCCTCTTCCCCTTCTCTTGCTCCCTCCCACTATTCCCTTGTCCTCGCTCCCTCCATGCCCCCCACTCATAGTCACATCCCCTTCCCTAGGCAGTGAGGGTCCATAGCCCAGCCCCCC
>NW_026743728.1:0-3279 GCF_022355385.1 Mustela nigripes
GCCTCTCTGCCTACCTGTGATCTGTCTGTCAAATAAATAAATAAAATCTTAAAAAAAAAAAAAGAAAGGGGTTTTAAAGAAGGGAAGAATCGTGAATGAGGGAGGCTCATGAAATAAAGTGTCCTTGAGGGGGACTGAGCTCTTTGTGTCCATATTGTGGCTTTTGAGCCTTGGGCTTGCAGAGAATTTTTAATGAGTTAGGTGGCGGTAAATTTTTGTTCTTCATAGTTCCAAGAGGATGTAAACAACACTTCTGGTGAGTATACTGGTATAAGAATTGGGTTTAGAGATAGAAATTTTAAAGCTTCATGATAAATCACTGAGAGACCCCGCTTTCCCCCACAGAATGCTGAGCTTGAAGTCGCTAAGGCTCTTAGGGCAAGTAGAGGCATTTTCTGCCTTACCAAAGAGAGGTTTGAGCAGGTTTGAGAATGTCAAATGCCATTTGAGATGTCCAAGTCCTCTGAAAAGCTTAAAGCCCTGTAAAAATTTACTTATTTTCATTCCTTACATTATTTTATAATGTTCATCAAATGCTGCAACTCTGCAACTTGGTCCTTTTCTGTGCAATGTTAAAAAAAATCTAGTTCAAACCTAAATAACTTTATGATTTTACTTTGCAGTGAAATGGACTCCTTTATTTTTCTTAAGTTCTTTACCACAGGAATTTTTTTTTAAGATTTTATTTATTTATTTGAGAAAGAGAGAGAGAGAGAGAGCATGAAGGGTAGAAGTTCAGAGGGAGAAGCAGACTTCCATCTGAGCAGGGAGCCCGATGTGGGACTTGATCCTGGGACTCCAGGATCATGACCCAAACCAAAGGCAGCTGCTTAACCGCCTGAGCCACCCAAGCATCCCATAGCCACAGGTATTTTCAATGAAATCTACAGACATCTAGACTGTGGTTCCTAAATCATGTGCAGAATCTCGTTTTTTGGAATTTCTCTTGTGTGTATAGTAAACACAGAGAATACAGAAATTACTCAATAAAGCTTATGCATTGACTGATAGGCATTCAGTGGTACCTAATCCTTTGTAGTCTGAACAGTTTCATGAACCGAAGTATTGCTTTTCTAAGTGAATGATAAGGTCCTTGAAGGTAGAATCTGAGTCTTATGCTTCTTTGCAGCCCCCATACCACTTAACACTACTCTAGGCACACACATAGTAGAAACTAACACCTATCCTACAAGTTCCATAAATGGTCTACAGAAACAGCGAGTTTGGTATCACTTAATACCAGAGATGAACATAGTTGGAGAAAGCAAATCAAGTATTTTAAGTGAATATATACTGATGATTTGGCAACAATCTAATCTCACGTCATCTCATAAAACACACTGTCTATACACTCTCCAACTGATAGCTTCAGCATAATCTCTCCTCTGAGCCACAGATGTGAATATCCTACCACCTACTCAGTATCTCTACCTGGCTTCTCAAACTTACTATGTTCAAAACCAATGTCCCAATTCCCATGGCTTGCCAAACCTGCTCCTCTTCCCCATCTTGGTAAAAGGTAAATGGCAGCTCCTCTCTTCCATTTGCTCCTGCCACACACATGTAATCTATTAGTAAATTCTGTTGGTGCTACCTCTGAAATATATCCAGAATCCAATGACACCTCTCCACTTCCCCACTCCCATTTTGTTCACACCATCATCTCCCACCTGGATTACTGCAAGAGCTTAACTGATGTGCTGCTTCTACCACTGCTCTCGTTATAGCACATTCCCCACACTACAGCCAGAATGAAGCTTTTAAAATCTAAGTCATGTCATGTCTCTCCTTTGCTCAGAAGCAACACTAGTGTCTCATTTCCTTCAACAGAAAAGCCAAAATCCTTACAATGACCAACAAGATCCCCACAAGGTTCACCTTGATCTACCCTAACCTCTCTAATCTCATCTCCCAGTATTTCCACCTATCTCATGCACTTTAGGTGCATCAGCCTTCTCACGGTTTCTGAAAATCTCAGGTGAGTTTCCACCTCAGGGCCTTTGCAACACACCGTTGTAAACCACTAGAAAGGGGTCACCTCTCATCCTCCTTCCTATCTTTTGTAGCACTTATCACCAAATGACATACTATATATTTTGCTTATTTGTTTATTGTCTGTCATCTGTCTCTCCCCTACTAAAATATAAGCTCCATTAAGTGTTTTTATCTTTTCTATTCACTGTTATATCCCCCAAACAAGCACAATGTCTGGCATGTAGTAGACTACATGAAGGCAGAATCTGAGTCTTATGCTTCTTTGATCAATACTTGCTGAATGAACCGAATACATTGTGGCCCAGCATTCACAAGAGGGGCTAGAGAGAATGTGGAAATGTATAGGTCATTCTCTCCGCCCCCAAGGAATTCACAGTCCAATGCTAGTGATAAACAACTCCACTATCAAGCCAAATGAAAGGACTCATAAACAAAGACAAAGCAGTGTTTAAGCACTAAAGGTGAGGATATTGGAAAAGACTGGACTTGATTCATCTTGTCTGTTCATCACTAATGCCAACATAACAACCACTGAAATTCTATTGGGCATCTACGTGATGAAGGCCAATTTTAATCCCTCTCTCCTTAAGTTCCCATAGTATGTGCATCATAAGGTGGACAGCTGGCTGGATTTTAGACCCTGACTTTACTACAAATAGTGCAAAGTGAGAAACCTATCAATAGCAGACTTCTAGAAAAGTATCTTAGCAGCAGAGAATTGGACTTCCACCCAGAAAAGGAGGCATCAGTAAAATTAATCTAGTTTCACTTGAGCCAACATGTAGGAGTTTTCATTCATTAAGGAATGAAAGTTTACCAAGTAGGGGTGGAGAGCTATTTTCCACATAAGGACATGAATGATGCAAAAATACCAATCAAGAGGGGCGCCTAGGTGGCTCAGTCATTAAGCGTCTGTTTTGGCTCAAGTCATGATCCCAGAGTCCTGGGATCCAGTCCCATATTAGACTCCCTGCTCAGCAGGGAGACTGCTTCTCCCTCTGCCTGCTGCTCCCACCCTGCTTGTGCTCTCTCTCTGATGAATAAAGAAATAAAATCTTTAAAAAATAAATAAAAATAAAATCAGTTCTTTTGGGGCACTAGGTGGTTCACTCAGTTAAGCATCTGCCTTTGGCTCAGGTCATGATCCCAGGGTCCTGGGATAGCCCCACATCAGGTTCCCTACTCAGTGGGAAGTCTGCTTCTCCTTCCCCCACTCCCCCTGCTGTATCCCCTCTCTCTCTCTCTCTCTCTGTCAAATAAATAAATAAAATCTTAAAAACAAAA
>NW_026743729.1:0-3278 GCF_022355385.1 Mustela nigripes
GGTAGTTGTTGATGGGAAGTTTTAAGTGTCAGGTTGTATCTTGCAATTTCCTGAACCCTGGCAGTGCAGGCCTGGGCCAACCTGGTATGTCTGTTTCACCGACCAAATCTTCTTCATGTGCCCAAGAAGTGAAACCATATTTGCATTTGCCACCAGAATCAACTAATACTAAATAATAGTTGAGAATTCCAGCTTGATTATAGTGAGTGGAAAAGGGACCTCTCTCTGTGGTTAATTCTTACACATGATTTTACTGTTCATCTTCATAAAAGGAATAAGAAATGAGGAAACTTGGATTATCAGCTTGCTTTCACTCTCATCACTCACTGCAGTTATAATTGTCAAAATACCAAGATGTTTTTGGAAAGTGTTTGTTTGTTTGTTTGTTTTGTGGAGGGTGTAGAGACTAAGACTAAGGAAAGCATTGTTCTATCAAGAGAAGTCGTTTTCAATTTATGGTATGATGGGAAATCCATCTCGTATGTCCTATTTGGATAACAGAGCTCACTTTTAATTTTTTTAAACTTCCTTTGATTTTTTATTTTTTTGATTTTATTTATTTATTTATTTGACAGAGAGAAATCACAAGTAGATGGAGAGGCAGGCAGAGAGAGACAGAGGGAAGCAGGCTCCCCGCTGAGCAGAGAGCCCGATGCGGGACTCGATCCCAGGACCCTGAGACCATGACCCGAGCCGAAGGCAGCAGCTTAACCCACTGAGCCACCCAGGTGCCCCATTCCTTTGATTTTTTAATTGAAGTATAGCTGACCCACAATGTTGCATTAGTTTCAGATATAAAACACAAGATTTGATAAGTCGGTATGTTATGCTGCGCTCGCCGTACTGTACCACCAACCATATTCCCTATGCTGTGCCTTTCGTCCTGCAACTTATTAATTTTGTAACTGGAAGCCTGTTATCTCCCACTGTATTTCACGCATTTTGCCTGTCCACCCGCTGCCTCCTCTTTGGAAACGATCAATTTGTTCTCTGTAGTTATGGGTCTCTTTCTGTTTTTCTGTGTGTTCAGAGAAGTTTTTAAGATAACTTGGTGCCTTTAAACATATTCCTTGATTTACATTATTTTAGATACGTATTTGCTATGTTACCCAATTAGTTATGTAATGACTTCAAAATTTGGGGGCTTAAAACAACCCTTTTGTCATATTACATATGTTTTGAGGGTCAGAAATTAGGGCAGGATCTCATGGGGCAATTTTTATGCTTAATACGGCATTAACTGAGGTCAGTGGGTGGTGGCCTTCAGCAGGCGGCTGTTTGGTCTAGAGGATTCAGGATGACTTTAGGCACATGCCTGTGACTTTGATGGGTACAGTTGGGAGATGAGGCTCAGCTGGCCCTCCACTTCCGTGCAGTCTTTGTAACAAGGTTGTTGGACTTCTTTCCTGTCCACTCAGAGCTTCAATAGCAAATTTTCCAAGAGAGGGGTTGCTTTTGGACTTGGGCCTGAAACTGACACGTTTCTTCCACTCTCTTCCACTGTTTAACACAGTCACAGAGCCCATGTGAATCAAAGGGAATGGGGAGTCACAGAATTTGTGATCATTTTTTAACGTGCTACATATGTTCATATGTGCATTTTTTCCCATTTCTCTGACCTGTGGGAAAATGGAAGTTATTGATCAAAGAGTCACAGGTTATCAAGCTGTACAAGAGACATTAGACTTAATCCAACCTCCATACTTTATTGATTAAAGAATATATATGTAGGTGCACATGTACATCTCCATATCAGTTATTATATATACACTTGTATATCACTAAAAATGGTGTCCGTGGATCAGCCAATTCTTCTATTTTCATAGGAATGAAAAGGACTTGTCATTCCCCGGCAAATCTGAAGAAAGAAGCGAGAGCAAGAGTAAGGGAGAAAGAGAGTGAGAGGAGCATCTGATGGGATAGGATTTCTTACAAAAGGACTCCTGAAATGACCAGAGAAAACAGACCAGCAGAAAAGGGCAGACTTTGACCAAGCGGTGCTCAACGACGTGAATATCCACATGGAACATAAGAGGTTTTAACACTATTCCCTACTGATGTAGCCTTCATACTAAAGAGGACATCAGAAGTTTTCTGGAAGATACAATAGAAAACCATTTTGAGGAACTGGGGGAGGTGGCAGAGATGAGTGGAACAGAACACCAAAAACAGGAAGCCCAAGAAAGATTGGGTGTCGCTTCCAGTCGGCGACAAGAGAAGAATTAGGCACGAACCAGTCAGCTGCAAAAGACTGGGAGCAGGGGACAACAGTCAAAAAGGACGGCTGCCAGGAGCAACTCCACAGTCTCGCTTTTATTGGATAGAAAACAATAGCCAATAGAAGGATTGAGGAAGGTCAAATGTTAATCCCACCTTGCTGAGAAGCAAGAAGTAGGATAAAGTTTATAGTTAAGCACATTGAAAGAACTTTTCTAACTAACAACAGGCACTTCTGGGAAGAGAAAGGCTCGATGGCCGATAAGGGAGGCAGGCGGTTTTCATTCCACCCTGAGCTGACCTGGCGTTCCCAGGTGCTCCGCTTTCCTGAAGCAGGCGGCATTCCGCCCTGGGCCGGCCGGGCTTCCAGCCAGCGCAGCTTCTGTGAGGGGGCTGCATTCCGCCCTGAGCAAGCTGGGCATCCCCAGCTACCCAGCTTCACAGTCATATATCATCCTTTTCCCCAAAGACCTGTTGCCAGTACATGTATTTCTAGAGGTCATATGTAAATGTGCTTGGTAACTAGTAAAATCCTCCAGGGGTTACAGTTTAAGTAACAAATTGTTCCGAGGGGCAGCAGCAGTTGGGAAGTTGGACTCTACTCATTCCAAGGTTCCAAACAAAAAATCTTGCCCAACAAATGACAAGACTAAAACTATGAAAGGCTCTATGGAGATACCAGATAAGGAACTGTATACAACTCTAGATAGGAGAACTAGGAATCAAGAAGGATAGATAGGTAACTTCAAAACAATGAAAATCCTAGAGCAGAAATATCCCAAGGAGAAAACCATCAGCCAAGAAACATGAAAAGATTCCTGAAATCCTCAGTGATCACAAAAGAGCAAAGGAAAACACAATGTGTTAGTGTTAACCCAAGGAGGCAGACCCCAAAGAGTGTTGCTCAATCCAATGGATTGAATCGTGAAAAACGGATTTAATTATGGAGTGGGGCACCTGGGTGGCTGCTTTCTGCTGGGGTCCTGATGCCAGTGTCTTGGGCTCCAGACCTTTCTGGGGCTCTGTGCTCAGCAGGAAGCCTGCTTCTCCCTCTCCCACTT
>NW_026743730.1:0-2082 GCF_022355385.1 Mustela nigripes
TATTTGGGGTTTCTGGGTAGCCCCAGAGGGCAATGTTTTTCTTCTGGAGGGCAGGCAGAGTGCTCCATTGTAGTTCTAAATTGCCAAATTGGAGGGCTTGTTGGCCAGTAGTCTGAGGACGGAAGTCTGAGAAACCAAGCTAGTCCTAGGTTTCTGGGTGAGGATATGGCAGGCACAATCTACAGTCCTGAATCTAGATCTCGTGCATCTGAAGTCAGGGCGAGGATCAGACGATCGCTCACTTTGGACATTCTGTCCCTGATGGCCCCTTCTTAAGGCGGGGGATCATGAATCCATGGGGGTTTTCCGACGACGGGAGTTGTGAGAAGGTCCCAATTGCAAGGATTCTTCTGCAGGACAATTGAGACCTGTTGGTTGGCTCCAGGACAACGATTCCGAACAGGGTTGTAAGGATGGATGGCTGGGTAGCCCACCTCGCATTCCAATTGTCTCCAAGCAACAACACAGGTTAAATCTGCTGGATCTGGGGGAGCAACCGAGGAAGCTGAGTTGAAATGGACTCTCCCGTGGATGTGTCCTAATATGATTTTGTGTCCATGGAGACCTTGGAATGAAGCGGTGGACACTTGGGCCCTGAAGGGTTCTCCTAAACAGATGCTTTCACACAGCTCCATCGTGCAAGTTTCCCATGTGTAGATGAGATTTGTTCTGATGGGTGAATCAAGAAAGCCATATGCTGTTATTGAAAACAAGGCCTTTGAGGAGAGATGCCTGGAAGCCAAACCAATGGATCCGATAGTTGCCTAGGGGCCTGTTCGTTCCTTTTTACCTCTGGGCATATCAGACTACGGGTCTGAATGCCGGTAGGTACTCAATTGGGCCCAGATTGCCCAATTTGTCCTGGGAAGCCACAAATATTGGGATGGCCTCAGGGACTTTGGAGGTTTAACTCTTAGTAGTTTTGTGCCATTGGAATGGGCACATACAATTCCCTTGGAGAGGGCAATCACAGTCGTCATGTTTGGCTCCAGGGGCCGGAGCCTGTAGGGTGTGTAGGCCAGGGCTGTTTGGACAGTTGTCTGAAAACACAAACTCGGCTTATGTTTCGGGTCATAGGTATGGCAGGACTGATCTACAGACCATGAGGAGAACTCTTCGGGATATGAAAAAAGGGCGAGTGTGAGGCTCTGCTCAAGTTTTTGTCTCTGGATATCGTGTCACTCATGGTCGTGAAATTTCCGGGTGACTTCATGGGAACTGGACGAGTCTTACTCTCTGTGGGTTTGGCCCTGTCCAACATTTTGGGGTCATTCTGTGGGATGGAAGAAGTCCGTTGTTCTGTTGTTGTTGATTTGTATTGTTTTGTTTTTTAACCTCAGGTGTACCACCAAATGGGGGATCCAGAGTAGATCCCTGTGGAGGGGAGACTGGACAACCAGAAATCTGGTTAAAAATTGGGGCCTAGGGACATGTCAAGCCAATTATGACATCTAATGGTCCAGCCACTGAGAGGACGTACTAGAAGACAGGATTCACGCTGAGGGTCATAATGCGTGTTTATGCCCTCATCACCCTCAATAATGGGCGGGACCTCAGTGTGAATGCTGGTTTCTCCTACAATGAACGTTCGACAACATGCCAACCACAAGGTTTCTTGCCATGGGTAAGGAAGAGTTCTGATTTCTGCATCACAGTCAACCCTGGGCAGTGGTTGGAGATACGGTGTAGGTTCTGAAGCCTGAAAACTGAGGTAGGGAAGAGATGATGACCTAAGCCATGGGGGGTCTGATGTGCTCAGTGTGCGGTCAGCTGTCTGGTGTTGGTCACGAGTTCCGGGCTCAGGTTGTCAGACAGTGCATTAGTGCCCAGATTAGACTATATATTTTGGGTGCCTTCGAGTGCCGTGTAGGTTCTTATCTGAAGAACTCTTCAGGATATGAAGAATGAGCGTGTATGAGGCACGTACTCAGGCTTTTGTCTCTGGATTTTGTATCAACGATGGCCGTGGAATGTTGGTGAGGCCTCATGGGCCATGGACGAATCTTGCTCTCTGTGGACTTGGCCCGATCCCAATTGTTTTTCGTCAATCTGTGGGATAGGAGGACTCCTTTCAGGTTTGTT
>NW_026743730.1:2182-3278 GCF_022355385.1 Mustela nigripes
GGCAAGCCCAATATGCTGTCTCTCCATCCAGCCACTGAGAGGCCATACCTGAGGACTGGGCTCAGGCTGAGGGTCACAATGTGTGTTTGTGACCAATGTGGCCCGCAAGCATGGGCGGGGCCTCATAGCCCACACTGGTTTCAACCACAATGAACCTTGAACAACATGCCAAACACAAGGTTTCTTGCCATGGTAAAGAGTTCTGATGTCTGCATCATTTTCAAACCCGGGCAGTGATTGGAGATAAGGTCTAGGTTCTGAAGCCTGAAAACCGAGGTTGAGAAGAGATGACGACCTAATGCCATCGGGTCCATAGTGCTCAGTGTGCGGCCAGCTGTCTGGGTGGGGCCAGGAGGTTCAGGCTCAGGCTGTGTCAGAAATGGCATTAGTGCCCAGGTCAGCCTATATATTTGGGGTACAGCCGAATGCCATGCAGGTTGATCCTCATTTGGGGTATCTGGGTAGCCTCAGAGGGCAATGTTTTTCCTCTGGAGGGCAGGCAGAGTGCTGCATTGTAGTCTGGGTAGCCAAACTGGAGGGCTTGTGGGCCAGTAGTCTGAGGACGGAAGTCTGAGAACCCAAGCTAGGCCTACGTTTCTGGGTGAGGATATGGCAGGCACAATCTCCAGACCTGAATCGTGATCTCGTGCATCTGAAGTCATGGTGAGGATCAGACGATCGCTCAGGTTGGACATTCTGTCCCTGATGGCCCCTTTTGAAGGGGGGTTGGATCACGAGGCCATGGGGATTTTCCCACGATGGGAGTTGTGAGCAGCTCCCAACTGCAAAGATTCTTCTGTAGGACAATTGAGACCTGTTGGTTGTCTCCAGAACAAGTTTCCGAGCAGGGTTCTAAGGATGGATGACTGTGTACCCCACCAGCATTCCAATTGTCTCCAAGCAACAAGACTGGTTAGATCTGCTGGATCTGGGGGAGCAACCGAGGAGGCTGAGTTGAAATGGACTCTCCCGTGGATGTGTCCTAATATGATTTGTGTCTATGGAGACCTTGGAATGAAGCGGTGGCTCTGGGGCCCTGAAGGGTTCTCCTAAAGAGAGGCTTTCTCACAGCTCCATCGTGCAAGTTTCCCATGTG
>NW_026743731.1:0-3278 GCF_022355385.1 Mustela nigripes
GACAAAATCAAGGGTTAAAAGTTTAACCAACTGAGCCACCCAGGTACTCCAAAATTTTTTTTAACTTTTTAAAGCTTCATACAAAGAAATCTTCACTGCCTAAGCTTGGTGGTAAGTCAGTTTCCATTATTAAAAATGTTAATGTGATTCCTCTTGTGTTTTGGGTCTGGGGATCTGTGCCCTTACAAGTGGGCATGTTAGATAGATGGTTAGGATGAACCTTTATAGTCTAGCCACACATCCCTTAGCCTAGGGAAACTGCATTTCACTGATATCTGCAGGCCTTAGGAAGACCAAGAACTGAAATCAGTAACTAGAATTTAAAATAACACTCACTAGGTCTGAAATTTCCCAGAGAAAACATTTTTAATGCAGGCTTATATTCCATTTGCCAAGATTTACCATGAACATATAATTTGGGTCTATGTGCTGATTTTCAGATCATAAGCCCTATCTTCCAGATTCTCATATTAAACATTCATAAAGTATTGGAAGAGACAGAGTCATAAATAGACAGTAAAAAAACACTGTGGTGAACAACATAGTAGAAGTGTGAACAAAGTACTACAAAACCATCAAAGGCCAACCAACCAACTTGGTCAAATGACTCAGGAAAGTTTAGCATTAGGTTCCATGTTGAATAGGTTTCCAAAGATGGCTCACATGAGCAAGGGTAGAGAATTATCCAGGGGGAGTGTACCACATGTGCAAACGTATGGTGCCATGGGTATTCACGGGAATACTAAAAACTTCTCAGGTGGCTCAGTGTGGCTGGGAATTGTGTGGTGTGGGCAAAGTTAGGGCACAAAAATGAAGAGAAGAGAGGAAGAGAGTGGCAGAAGTTCAGACTGGCAAGACAGATCAAGATGAAATCTTAAGAGGCTTTTAATGTTTTTGGAGAATTTAGGCTTTGTCCTGGGGAACTACAGAACCATGATGGATTTTTAATTATGAGAGTGGTTAGATTTTTTTTCTTAGAAAGAAAAATCAAGGGCATAAGGCATAAGGTTCTCATCTATTTGTAAATTCTGACCCATTATTTACTGAGTTTTTGACTGTGTATTTCTGAATCCCTGACATTTTATGAAGTGGCTAACCCCACATCTCTTACACATGAACTTTAGAATGAATGTGCTCTATTAGCTCTAGCCTCTGATGTCATCTATACCCTATAGATATCTATATGATATCTATGTATCACCACTCCAATCCTGACTTTGGCTTACATTAAAATATATAAATATATTTGAATAAACTCTCAGTGGTCTAATTCAGAAAATCTTTGAGATTCATATTTTTAAAATTTATTTTTTTAATATTTTATATTATTTATAATGTAAAATTTATATTTTAATATTTTATATTTATATTTTAAAATTTATATTTTAATATTTTGAGCACTTAAACATCATGGAAATGTCTCCGAAGTGAATTAAAACAAAATACAAGTATTTTGTGATCCTAGTAATTTAGGAGAGCAAATTAAAATCAATGTTTTTAATAATTTTTTTTTATTACTTCTCTAAAACCATAACAAAATGAATTCCATTCTCTACTCTTTGGAGGTGAGGTCATGTATCTTTACAGGCAAGGACAGGAGCTATTCAACCACCATTTAATCACTCTGATGGCAGCATCACTGTTAAGAAATCTGTATGTTAATGTTCAGTCTATAGGACTTTGGACTATAAGAGGTCATAGATGATAGGACCATTGCAGCATAAAGAAATGGATCACTTCTGAAACTGTGCATGGCCTTGTCCCCTGCCTCAAGCATAACCCCTCTCAATCTTCCACTTTTGGCCCCTTAACAGACCAATGATCAGTTGTAATCAGGCTGGACTAAGAAAAAAATCAACTTACAGGCACCACACTTCATACATCTTTATTTTTTTTTCTTTCCTTCATTTTTAATGTTTGTGGTTTAGTTACAGAAATTATCAAAAATATCCTCTACACTGACTTTTAAAGAAGCAAAAGTGCTAACTGTGATAACCAAGAGGCTCTTAAAAAGTAACTAACTGTTGCTAACAAATTCTACACACTCATTTAAAAATATCATTTTCAAAAAATAACTCCCATATTTTTCACTCTTTCAAGTAACACTTTGCAGAGATCAGTCTTCTAGAATTTAGCCATGCTGGTATATAGTAAAGAAACTTTTATAACAAGACATCAAAACACCAAGCGGTTACTTTTTAATTCAGCCCAAGGTAAAATTCTGTAGTTTAGTCAGTGATCCATTGTGAAATTCAATTTCCCAATTGCTTAATTAATTTATGTATATAATTTAATTATATTTAATATATATGCATATCTGAGATGCAGTAAGCTTCCAAATAAAAATCTAGGACAGGATTCCAAAAACACCTGAGATTTTGTTTTTCTGAGTACAATCAGTAGGCATTTAAAAAATTAATTTTGTTTTACCCATTATGAAGTAAGTACCATTAGAAGACCAAAAATAGTCACTGATTGTGAAATATAGTTATTAATGGACTACAGTGCTTCCTCCAGCCCCCCATAAAAATCTTTGTGAAGCTGCCTCACCCATTTTGTTCTCTGACTAGCCTCTATAAACTTCTGAATTAATAATTAACCTAATTTTATCTTTGTCATTTATTATTTCTTTGAAAATTAAAACACAGGAAAAGTCACCCAAAAAACACGGCACTGTCGTTTTGGTTGAGGAGTCAAGATGGCGGAGAAGTAGCAGGCTGAGACTACTTCAGCTAGCCGGAGATCAGCTAGATAGCTTATCTAAAGATTGCAAACACCTGAAAATCCATCGGCCCATGGAAGAGAAGAACAGCAATTCTGGAAACAGGAAAACAACCACTTTCTGAAAGGTAGGACCGGCGGAGAAGTGAATCCAAAGCGACAGGAAGATAGACCCCGGGGGGAGGGGCCAGCTACCGGCAAGTGGTGGAGCAAGCGGATTCAGCGTGGCCTCAGGTCCCGCAGGGTCACAGAAGGATCGGGGGTGTCTGAGTGTCGCAGAGCTTGCAGGTATTGGAACGGGAAAGCCGGCTACAGAGACAGAGCCGACAGTAAGCTCGCAGCTCGGTGTTACCTTGAACCGGTCACAGGCTCGGTGAGCTCGGAGCGCAGCCGGAGGTCAGGCAGACGGGAGTAACTGGGCGCAGTTCTCTGAGGGCGCACTGGGGAGTGCGGCACTGGGCTCTCGGCTCCTCCGGGCCAGAGACCAGGAGGCCGCCATTTGTACTCCAGTCCTCCTGAACTCTACGGAAAGCGCTCAGGGAACAAAAGCTCCTGAA
>NW_026743732.1:0-2551 GCF_022355385.1 Mustela nigripes
CACTGCACTCCCCAGGAGCATGTCAGTGGAAGGTGCAGCACGCTGCCTGGGGAGAAGAGCAGGAGCCGTTGGCGTTCTGGTCTGGAAACGGTTGCGATAAAGGAGAGCTGGCAATACAAGTATCACCCGCTCCCAGTGCAGAGAGACAGAAGCCTGGCTGATAAAGAGAAGGAGAGGATGAGTAGGGCAGGTTGCATGCTCCACTCTTAGGAAGGAGTTTGGGCAGAAAGCATGCCTGTCCTGAACCTCTGGGTCCTTGGAGACAGCAGCTTCTTGGCTACCTATCCCTGGGGCAGACATGCGCTAGCCACCAGGTTACTATGTAGAACTCGCAAAAACAGCTCCCTGAAATAACGGGGAGTCAAATGCCGTCTTCCTCCAGGATGTGGAAGCTTGGAGGAGGCATGGGGTTTAAGGGGAAGGAGTGGGCACAGTCCCCCAAAGCTCCCTATTCAGTACACGGGCGGTGTGCAGGGATCCTGTCACCTCTCTTTTCCTGTGGGGAAAGCACTGGCCTAGTCCGAGATTCCGCCTGAGTGCCAGAGTAAAAGGCCAAGCAATGCCTACACTGGGAGATGGTATTGTGCATAGAGTGCCATCCTAGGCTACGCAAGCTACTGCAGGGTAGTGGTTGTGTCTGCTTAGTTCGGCCTGGCAGGTTGAACCCAGGACGCGAACATGGAGCCCGGGAAAGCAAGGCCCAAGAGGCACCAACTCTCCTGCAGCTCTTCTTCCCTGTCACGACTGAAGCCTTTTGAGCAAGCAGCAGCAAAGTGCTATTCGCTCCAAGCCAAAGCTTCTGCGAAAGCACAGCATTCGCTGAGAAATGTTCTGCGGGCTGATGCTGCTTGCCTGAGCCCAGTC
The DNA here is from genome assembly GCF_022355385.1 of Mustela nigripes. Classification (NCBI taxonomy): domain Eukaryota; kingdom Metazoa; phylum Chordata; class Mammalia; order Carnivora; family Mustelidae; genus Mustela; species Mustela nigripes. The sequence continues at coordinate 865 of NW_026743732.1, forward strand.
CCGCGGTGGGAGAAATCCGCATACAGCGAAAGCCTCTTTGCCTGGGCAACTCCCCTGGGAAAGCACAGCGTTCCTTGGGAAATCAGAGTGGGTTTGGGTATGCTGCTGCTGCTTGGCTGAGCTAGTCTTCGCAGCTCCGTGGAAGATACCCGCATGGAGCGAAATACTCTTTGCCCTAGCATCACCTCTGCCTGAGAGAGAAGCCAAGGGTGGGGAAAGGCGCAGCACACCGCCCCCGGGGAAGAGAAGGAGCCCTTGGCCTTGGTGTCGGGAAACGCTCGGGAAGCAGGATAGCCTGCCCTGGCACGAACAGCAGGCCGGTGGCAAGACAAGAGTCACACGCTCCCTGTGCGGAGATATGGAAGCCTGGCTGCCAAGGAGACATGAGGGGACGACTAGGGCAGAGGCACGTGCTCCACTCTTAGGAAGGAGTCTGGGCAGAAAGCATGCCTGCCCTGACCCTCTGGGCCCAAGGAGACAGCAGCTCCTTGGCCACCTGTCCCTGGGGTAGACTTGCGCTAGCCACCAGGGGCCTACGCCGAACTCGCAGAAACAGCTCCCAACATAACGGGCAGTCAGATGCCATCTTCCTCCAGGATGTGGAAGCTTGGAGGAGGCAGGGGGTTTAAGGGGAAGGAGTGGGTACAGTCCCCCAAAGCTCCCTTATCTGTGCACGGGCCGTGTGCAGGGATCCTGTCGCCTCCTCTCTCCTGTTGTGAAGGCACTCGCCTACACCCCGAGTCTGCCTGAGAGCAGGAGCAAAAAGCAAAGCCTAACCTACACCAGGAGATGGTAATAGGCATAGAGTGCCATGCTAGGCCAAGCACTCTGCTGCAAGGTTGTGACTGTGTCTGCTTAGTTCTGAATAGCAAGGTGAATCCCGGGCATAAACTCGGAGTCCTGGAAAGCAAGTCCCAAGAGGCACCAGCTCTCCCGCGGCTCTTCTTCCCTGCCACGCAGAGTGAACACCCAAAGCCTTTCTGAGGAAGCAGCAGCGAAGTGCAGTTCATGCCCAGCTGAAAGCCTCTGAGAAAGCATAGCAGTCGCTGGGAAATCAGAGTCGGTTCTGAGGGCTGCTGTTGCTGCTTGCCTTAGCCTAGTATTCGCAGCACGATGGGAGAAACTCGCATAGAGCGAAAGCCTCTTTCTCCTGGCATCCCCACTGGGAAAGCACAGCATTCTTTGGGAAATCAGCGTCCGGTCTGAGGGATGCTCCTGTTTGCCTGAGCTGGTCTCCTCAGCACCTACAAAACCCTCATGCTCAAAACAATAAAGTATACTGGCATAAAAACAGACCAATAAACAAGTTGAACAGAATTGAGAGTCCAGAAATATATCCTTTCTACAGTCACCTAATATTTGACAGGGGCCAACATATATAATGGGTAAAGATAGTCTGTTCAATAAATGATATTTAAAACTGAATAGTCACACAAACCAGCATGAAACTGGAACCTTATATCACTCATAAATCTTAACTTGAAATAGATTAAAGACTTAAATGTGATGCATGAAACTAAATTTCCTAAAGGAAAACATAGAAAAAATTCTCCTTGACATTGGTCTTGCCAATAGTTTTTTGGATACCAAGCCCAAAATCCAAGCAAAAGAAGCAAAAATAAATAAATGGTATTACATCAAACTAAAGTTTCTGCATTGCCTAAAAAAAAAAAAAAAAAAAAAAAAA
>NW_026743732.1:2651-3278 GCF_022355385.1 Mustela nigripes
ATGAAAACACAATCCACAGAATGGAAGAAAATACTTACAAATCTTATATCTGAAAAGAGGTTAATAACCAACAGATACAAATAGAAAAATATATATAAATTAAAAAATAGCAAAAGGATCTCAATAGACTTTTTTTTCAAAAAAGTTATATAAATGACCAACAGGAGCATTAAAAAGTGCTCAATGTAAAAACTCAGGGCAAAGTCATTTTGTTGTTGTTGTTGTTGTTTACCTCTGAAAAACACAACAAGATAGTACTACCTATTAGAATATATACTACCAAAAACTTAAAACTAAAAAATTTTGTTAAATATTATGGAAAATGGGGAACTTATGCACTGTGATAGGGATATAAATTTGTATGGAAAACAGTATGGAGATTATTCATATTATTAAAAGGAAAATTACCATATGATTCAGTAATCCCACCTCTAGGTATATATCTATAGGAAACGAAGTCACTATTCGAAGACATATCTCCACTCTTATGTTCATTATAAAATTATTAACTCTAAGCAAGAGATGGAAATAACTTCAGTATCCATTAATGGATGAATGGATAAAATAAGTATGGTAAATATATACTATGGAATACTACTGAACCATGAAAAATTAAGAAATACTGCC
>NW_026743733.1:0-3276 GCF_022355385.1 Mustela nigripes
AGGCATCAGTCCTTAGGTCCATGAGACCTTTGCACTCTGGCTGCCCCCAATACACACACCAAGTCCTCCTGAGACCCCCTTATCATGCTTGACTCTGCTTGGACAGTTTACTGCACCATGGAGGACATGGACTTGGCAGCTCACAGTCTGCCGGCTAGGAAGAGAGCCAAACACATTCCTCTCAATGCTAAAAAAGCATATTATTGAAGTGTAGTTGACATACAATGTTTTATTAGTCTAGGCACACAACATAGAGATTTGACAATGCTGTACATCACACAACACTCGCAATGGTAAGTGTGGTCACCATCTGTCACGATATGTTATCACCACCTTATTGACTATAGTTCCTGTGCTATACTTTTCATCTCCATGACTTATTTGTTTTATGAAACTGGAAGGTTTTTTTTTTAAGATTTTTATTTATTTATTTGACAGAGATCACAAGTAGGCAGAGAGGCAGGCAGAGAGAGAGAGGGATGCAGGCTCCCCACTGAGCAGGGAGCCTGATGCAGGGCTTGATCCCAGGCCCCTGGGATCATGACCTGAGCCAAAGGCAGAGGCTTAACCCAATGAGCCACCCAGGCGCCCCTGAAACTTTTTTTTTAAGATTTTATTTATTTGGGGCATCTGGTTGTCTCAGTGGGTTAAAGACTCTGCTTTTGACTCGGGTCATGGTCCCGGGTCCTGGAATCGAACCCTGCATCTGGCTGTTTGCTCAGCGGCAAGCCTGCTTTCTCCGCTCTATCTCTGCCTGCTTCTCTGCCTACTTGTGATCTCTGTCAAATGAATGGATAAAATCTTAAAAAAAAAAAAAGATTTTATTTATTTGACAGAGAGAGAGACCACAAGCAGGGGGCCGTGGCAGGGAGAGGGCGAAGCATGTTTCTCACAGAACAAAGGAAGCCTGATATGGGACTCGATCCCAGGACCCTGGGACCATAATCTGAGCTGAAGACAATCACCCAACAAACTGAGACACCCAGGTGCCCAGTGTGAGTTTATTTCTGGGCCTCTAATCTGTTCTTTTAATCTATGTATCTCTTTCTGTGGCAGTACTGTACTGCTTTTATTACTACTGCTTTGTAGTTATTTTAGGGGGGGGAAGGAAACGGTTTAATAAAAAGATTCAAGATTCACATCAATATTAATGATAAAGTTACCTTTCTCTTGATAAGAGCTCAACTTTTGCCTTTCTCATTTTAACATTTCTTGCCACATTTTTTCCTGTGTTTTTCTGTTACTTTCACCCCATCTCCTCCTGTCTATGATCCTGTTGACGGATTCCCTCCATCTCCCTAGTAGTTTACACTCTGTCTTTAGCAAAAGGCCAAGAGGTGATCCCCAGTAGTTTAGAAACTAGACTTGTGCATAAGCTACAATGATTGAATTCATTTTAGCACACTCTTAACTTTACTAACATCTAGGTAGTATCCATAACCTTCTTTTCCTATATTCCCCAAGAGCACTGTTAGCTGTTCATCTTCCTGAGTAGAAATGTAGCATTTTATTTTCCTGTTTTCCTTTTTTGATGTGGGAGAAAGATAATCTACATTGTGTGTATGTGTTTATAGTCACCCTAGATTGCTAAAGTATATCCTCCAGTGATTCTTTCAAAGAGGGTATGCAAGAAACAAACTGTCAATTCTTTCATATCAAAAAATGTCTTTTTTTTACCTTCAAAATAAAATGCCATTTTGGCTGAATGTAGGATTCTAGGTTTAAATGTTTTCCTCTGGAAATTTTATGTTACTGCCCCATTTACTTCTAGGATCAAGAGTGTCCAGTAAGTCTGCTGTCAGTCTGATTCTTGTTCCTTTGTAGGTTCATACTGCTCTTTCTGGAAGACTTTATGATTTTTTTTTTTATCCTTGGAATTCCCAGATCCCTAGGAGTCTCTATTCATCAATCTTACTGAGTACTTGGTAAGCACTGTCAGTCTCAAGACTTGAATTTTTCTGGGCACCTGGGTGGCTCAGTTGGTTAAGCAACTGCCTTTGGCTCTCAAGTCATGATCCTGGAGTCCTGGGATCCAGTCCAACATCCAGCTCCCTGCTAAGAGCGTGGTCTGCTCCTCCCTCTGACCCTCCCCCCTCTCATGCATTCTCTCTCTCTCTCATAAATAAATAAAATCTTAGAAAAAAAGACTTGAATCTTTCTTTAGCTCTGGGAAGTTTTCTTCAATTATTAATTATTTCCTCTGCTCCATTCCCTTTATTATCTTTTTCTGGAATTCCTGTCAAATGGATGTTGGAGCTTCTGGATCTCGCCTCTATATCTGGATCTTTCTTTAGTATCTCTTTGGCCCTTTGCATTGTAACCTTAGAACGTTCTTCAAGTCGATCTTCTAGATCATTACTTGTCTCTTTAAGTAGGTCTTTTCAGCTATTCAGAGCATCCATGGAGTTCTTTATTTCCAAGACATCTGGATAATAATTTTTAATATTTCTAATCTCCTCTTTTATTTGTTTGAAGTTATTAATTCCATTTCTAAAATTTTCTTCTCTTTTATTATCTGTTTTGTTAAGTGTTGGCACCTTTGTTTGCAGAGTTTTGTGTCTGTTTTCCTTCAAACTATGGTGATTCCTGATGGGAGTACTCAAATTTGTACATAAATGCCTATTCTGCTTACCAGAACTTATCTCTAGTGACTTTGAGGGAGAGGCCAAACACAAGGTTAGACAGACTGTCCCAATTCCTTGATTTATGAGCATATCTGTTTCCTCTTTTTTCTGGGGTTTTTGTTCCATCCAAGGTTTCACCAATTTTTATCTGAGTCCCAAGCCAAATAATTTTAGGCAATTTCTTTAAGTCCACTGGAGACCTCTCTTATCTCAATCTGGAAGGCAAGTCTTTACATGTTCTACTTCAGGGTCCTCTCCTTCGTCCCACGATAAAACTACTTCCATTTCCTACCCTGAACATTCTTCCTCCTCTGGCTTAGAATCTTCTACTTCTTTAGTTACAATAATCTCCAAGGCATCTTTGGTCATTTCCTCAACTCCATGCTTCATATTTACCACAGTATGGCATTGGAAGATGGAATCCTTTCCTCACATTATTCCAAAGCCACCTCTTCTCCCTTCTTCCGCACCTTCAAGCCTCCTTCCTCCCTCCTCTTATAAATCTGAGCCGTCTTCCTGTCGAGGGTTTGTTTTTCCTTCCACTCTGAAGACCCTTCCTCCTGAGTCTCTAAGTTCATCACCTCCTCTGGCTCAGCAACCTTTACCTCTTTAACAAATACCTCAAGCCATCACCAGTTTCCTCCCCAGTTCC
>NW_026743734.1:0-3276 GCF_022355385.1 Mustela nigripes
TCGTGAGGGGGGAGAAAGGGGATAAAAAGAGGTTCAGAAAGAAAAAAGAAAAAAAAAACAAAGAAAAAAATTTAAAAAAGAAAACAATGTATATATATATATATATATTAGATAAACTAGTTTAAAAACGTTAAAAAAGAAAAGGGTAAAAGTTAAAAAAAATTTAGCAGAAGAAGAGAAAAAAAATGAAAAAAAATTAAATTAATTGCAAGACTAAAAAATCATAGGGAGAAAGCCATGAATTCCGTGCTTTGCTTTCTCCTCCTCTGGAATTCTGCTGCTCTTCTTGGTATTGAAACTGCACTCCTTGGTAGGTTAACTTGGTCTTGGCTGGATTTCTTGTTGATCTTCTGGGGGAGGGGCCTGTTGTAGTGATTCTCAAGTGTCTTTGCCCCAGGCTTAATTGCACTGCTCTTACCAGGGGTTGGGCTGAGTGATCCGCTTGGGTTCGCTTTCGGGAGCTTTTGTTCCCTGAGCGCTTTCCGTAGAGTTCCGGAGGACGGGAATACAAATGGCGGCCTCCTGGTCTCTGGCTCGGAGGAGCCGAGAGCTCGGGGCCCCACTCCTCAGTGCGCTCTCAGAGAACAGTGCCCATTTACTCCCGTCTGCCTGGCCTCCAGCCGCACTCTGAGCTCCCCGAGCCTGTGACCAGTTCAAGGTAACGCCGAGCTGAGAGCTCACTCCTCAGCTCTGTCTCTGTAGCCGGCTTCCCCGTTCTAATACCTGCAAGCTCTGAGACACTCAGACACCCCCGATTCTCCTGTGACCCTGTGGGACCTGAGGCCACGCTGACCCCGTGTGGGCTTCACCCCGGTTTAGCCTCTGGAGCGATATCCCTCAGCGGAACAGACTTTTTAAAGTCCTGATTTTGTGCTCCGTTGCTCCGCTGCTGGCCGGGATCCGGCCCCTCCCCCCCCGGGGTCTATCTTCCCGTCGCTTTGGATTCACTTCTCCGCCAGTCCTACCTTTCAGAAAGTGGTGGTTTTTCTGTTTCTAGAATTGCTGTTCTTCTTCTCTTCGATCTGCCGATGGATTTGCAGGTGGTTGCAATCTTTAGATAAGCTATCTAGCTGATCTCCTGCTAGCTGAAGTAGTTTCAGCCTGCTACTTCTCCGCCATCTTGACTCCTCCCCCCAAGAGTTTTTATCATGAAAGGATGAGTTTTGTCAAATACTATTCTTCTTGTATTGAGGTGATCATATGATTTTTACCTTTTATCCTATTAATATGGTATATCACATTTATCGATTTGCAACCCTGGAATGAATCTCACTTGAGCATGTTATACGATCATTTTTAATATGCTATTGAATTCATCTTGCAAGCATTTTGATGAGGATATCTGAATCTATATTCATTAGGAATATTGGCCTGTAGTTTACTTTCCTTGTGTTGTCCGTATCTGGCTTTGGTATCAAAGTAATGCTGCTCATAGAACGAGTTTGGGAGTATCCCCTCCTCTTCAAATTTTGGGAAGAGTTTGAAAAGGATTGATGTTAATTCCTCTTTAAATATTTGTTACAGGGATGCCTGGGTGGCTCAGTTGGTTAAGCTGTTGCCTTCGGCTCAGGTCATGATCCCAAGGTCCTAGGATGGAATCCCACATCAGGCTCCTTGCTCGGCAGGGAGCCTCCTTCTCTTGCTGCCTCTGCCTGCCTCTCTGCCTCCTTGTGTGTACTCTCACTCTCTATCTCTGGCAAATAAATAAAATCTTTTAAAAAAATAAATATTTGTTACACTTCACCAGTAAAGCCCTCTGGTGCTGGGCTTTTCTCTCTTGGGAGATTTTAAATTATCGATTCATTCTCCTTACTTGTTTTTGGTCTGTTCTGATTTTCTATTTCTTCGTGATTCAGTCTTGATAGGTTGTACGTTTCTAGGAATTTATCCGTTTTTTCTAGATTATCCAATTTGTCGGCATGTAATTGTTCATTGTAGTCTCTTATGATCATTTGTATTACTGTGGTGTCAGTTCTAATGTCTCCTCTTTCATTCCTGATTTCAGTTATTTGAGTCCTTTCTTCTTTTCTTTGTCCAGATAAAGGTTTGTTCATTTGTTTATTTTTTTTTAAGATTTTATTTATTTATTTGACAGACAGAGATCACAGGTAGGCAGAGAGGCAGGCAAAGAGAGAGGAAGGGAAGCAGGCTCCCTGCTGAGCAGAGAGCCCGATGCGGGGCTTGATCCCAGGATCCTGAGATCATGACCTGAGCCAAAGGCAGAGGCCCAACCCACTGAGCCACCCAGGCGCCCCTAATTTGTTTATCTTTTTAAAAAATTGTTAATTTGGTTGATCTTTTCTATTGTTTTTACTCTATTTCATTTGTTTCTGCTCTGATTTTTGTTATTTCCTTTTTTCTGCTGATCTTGGGCTTACTTTTTCTAGTTCCTTAAGGGATAAATTTAGGTTTTTTACTTGTGATTTTTCTTTTTTGTTGTTGTTTTAGGTCCCTTTCATTTTAGTCAGGAATGCCATGAAAAGCAATATCCTAGCCACTTCACCCTCCTTCTCCACCTAACCCCCCAATCCCCTACATATGCATACAGCATGGGAACCCAAAGACCTCTCCCCTTCCCACCTTCCTCCCCATTCCTATTAGGGGAAGAAATGTCACTAAACGGGTTCACCTTCTTCCATACAGCTTGAAACGGGGTGAATAAAAATATCTTTATGAAGAGTTTTGTTGTGTTATTACTTTAGGGTAGAGCCCAAGGCAGACTTAAAGGCTGGGTAAAGTTCTGGAATCTCTAAGAGACCAGAATTTTTTTCAGGGGCTCAGAACCCATAGTTTGCTTGGGAAAGGGACTGTGTTGAGAGGACAGGGGCTAGACTGGTCTAGGCTGAAAATTTTTCTCAAGAGTATTGTGAGGATACGGGCACCTTAAAATCCATTCTCCTTCCTCTTCCCATACCTTCCCCAGTTTCCAGGTAGAAGATAGGGGTCTTCTGGGCAGGGGATAGTCACAGTTATTTCAAGAGTTCATCTGTGATTCCCAGGGCTGCCAGGGAGTAGGGCTGATTCCTGGTGCTGCCTGACCTCTTTCCCCATGTCAAGATTTTTTTGTCTTTGCCTGTGAGCACCAAGTTCTGAAAGGAGGTCAGATGGTGATAAAAATTTCCTTGGCTGCATCATTCTTTTTTTTTTTAATTTTTAATTTTTTATAAACATATATTTTTATCCCCAGGGGTACAGGTCTGTGAATCACCAGGTTTACACACTTCACAGCACTCACCAAAGCACATACCCTCCCCAATGTCCATTATCCCACCCCCT
>NW_026743735.1:0-3275 GCF_022355385.1 Mustela nigripes
CATGGCCAGATGTTGGCCACCTCCATTCGGCCTCTCCCCACCAAATGCCCAGTGGTGCCCTTTCCTCCAATTACATCAACCAAATGTTTCTCCAGTCATTGCCATAAGTTCCCTGGGGAGCCAAATCACCTGCAGCTGAGAACAACTGCTTAATTTTTTAAAAATTTATTTTAAATTTATTTTTTGAAAAGATTTTATTTATTTATTTGAGAGGGAGGGGAGAGGCAGAGGGAGAGAGAAGCCAACTCCCTGTTGAGTAGGGAGCCCAGCGCAGGCCTGGATCCCAGGACCTTAGGATCATGACCTGAGCCGAAGGCAGACACTTCACCGACCGAGCTGCCTGGTGCTCTGAGAACCCCTGCTTCAGTACATGCTGCCACACTGTGTTCCAGTTCATCCAGCTTCCAGCAATGTGCGGGACATGCCATGTGTTAATTCAGCAACATATTGAACCCTGCTGGGATAAAACGATGAGTGAGACCTGTCTCCTGGGGTCCAGCAGGAGAGACAAAGTAAAGACAAGGAGAAAGAGCCTCTGGGAAGCAGTGGGATCAACGTTAACAGGGATTTATATGGAATTCCGGGGAGGGTCACCTGGTCCAGTGGGGTTGGGGAGGAGGTGGCCCCTCTGATGGAGGCGGGCCCCCTTAGCTGCTTCTGGAAGCACAGATAAAGATTACTCAGGTGAAGAGGAAGCAACAGGGAATCTCCAACTTGGACAAAGGCCAGGAGAAGAGAGAAGATATGCCACTCGGCCCAGGGGCGGACCCACCCTTTTCCTATCCTGAGCATCCGGACCCGAGGCCTTATTTACGAAAATGTCCTGAAACGTGACATGATGTCATTGTTACCACAGCATAAGTAACTGTAGCTGGGATCCAAGGTCCCATGTTCAGGTGCAGATACAGATGTTTCCGGTGTTTCCTGGTGCCCACGGGGAGAGGAATGTGGTCGGCTCAGTGAGATATACGAACTTAGGATGGAATCTCTGGAGAATCCCTGAGCTCTGCCCTCAAAAGAAGGAAAAGGGAAAGGGAAAAACTCAACTTCTGTTGGCGGGAAGAGGCACGGTGTTGTCTCGGGGTGGAAGCGATGTCGTACTAAAAGGATAACAGGCTCCGAAAACATCCTGTAATGTGATGATGATGTTCTGCCCTGACTGGCATGTGGTGCAGAGAGCCCCTCTCCCCTTTTTGAGTTTCAGAAAAAAACTTATTACAAAATTAGGAACCCCAGGCAATAGTTAGCCGTGTGTTTAATAAGCCATTTTACTAAAAAGTTTACAACTGCAAATCTTTACACTCTCACTGCGACAGACTCACTCCTTGGCCAGGATATTGGAAACTTCATCTGCTTCCATTTCCAGCTTCTAGGCTCGTGGACACCCCCACCCCATCCCCATTTCTTCTGTGGAAGAGGAGCAATCTTTTACAACTATAAGCTAATCTGCTGATTCCCCACTTAAACCTTCATGTAGCTTCCGGCTGAAACCAAAGGGAATTCCAGAGCCGTTCACAAGGCCTCCAATGCCCACAGCTGCTCCGCAGCCTTCCTTTCCAGTGTCCCCTTTAGTCCCCTGTCCTACCATCTGCACATAATCCTGTGGGGCCCATACCTGGAATATTCTTCATGGCAGGCTCTGCTTGTTAGTTTGGTCTTGATTCAGATGTCACTGCCTTATGCCATCCCTCTTTGCTGCCACATTTGATAATATGTTTCCCTTGTGGGATGAGATGCTGGGTGTCTTAGTCACAGTTAGGACACAGTGAGTCCTCTGTGTTTGTTGAATAAAGGAACTAACAGAAGACCAGATGAACACACAGCTAGACTGTTAAAAATGAGGATGGAATCAGCACCAATGGAGAAATGTCTACAAGGAGCTAAACATTTTCTACATCCCAAATAGTGGAAGAGAGGTTGGACCACTCTTGAGGGAACGGATTCCCTACTAGGAAGGCAGCAAAGCAAGTCTGGGATGTATTTTACAGGTTTCCTGTCATGCATAGAAAACTGAACTTGGCCTCGGAGGAACTCTACAACCTTGGGCTTCTGCGGCCTGCCCACTTCCTAAGAGCTAGAGACCCCCAGACAGGAGCCTATTAGAAATCTGAAGGGAAGCCAGCCTCTTGTACCGTTTTATCTGTTTAACAAGTGCTTGTGTGTCCTGTACTATGTGCAGATAGTGTTCTAAGAACTTCGGGGTTTTTTTTTATGATTTTATTTATATATTTGAGAGAGAGAGAGAGAGAGAGAGGGCAGGAAGTGAAGAGGGAGGGAGAGGGACATGCAGACTCCTCGCTGAGCAAGAAGCCTGACATGGCCCTATCCCAGGACCCTGAGATGGTGACCTGAGCTGAAGTCAGATGCTTACCCACTGAGCCACCCAGGTGCCTCTAAACACTTTGTAACGTGTGTGCTCCTCAAAACAATCTTGTGAGGTATTATTATTCTAATTTTTAGTATAAGGAAACTGAGTCACCGATTGGTCAAGTGATCTCGGGTCAAAGAGCTCCTTTGATTAGGGGTCGAAGAAACCCCATCCTTACAGTGTGAATGTGGAACACAGTATATCTGGTCAGATCTGCTAATTAATGGTATTTCCCTTGTGAGGGGCCCTTGAAGGCCAGTGTCATTCTCCAGATCTGTCTGACCTGCTGCCTCTCTTCCTGGTGGCGGCACCTCATTACTCAGCACCCTTTGTAGTGAGACCGGGCAGCTGCCTGGATTAAGGGCGGTGGAAAATGAGCCCAAGGGTGGACTCCACTCTCAGGCCTGGACACGGGGAAGCCCCTCGGAGCCACACGTCAGGGATGTTGGGGGCCGGCAGGCAAAAGGACCTCGTATCAAAATCACCATTTGGAGAAAAGCTGCTCCTGCATCAGCCACAGCTCTCGGGGACTAAATGCTTGTAGGCCAGAAATGAACTCCTTCCCCAATTGGTTCATGGTATGTTTGGTGGGGGGTGTTAGAGGAGCCGGGTTTGCAGACACAGATGCTGAAGAAAAGCGGATTCCTCGGGGGAAGTGGATTCAGAGCAGTAGGGCCCACGCGGCATTGCTGCGTGGGGACTCCTGAGGGGCTACGAGGGAAGACAACCCAGAGGATACAAATCGATTCGCTGTCTCCTCGCTGCGATGTTCCCACGGTGATTTTGGGAGCAGCCAGGGAAGGGTGCCAGGAAGCCACGTGCATCCGGCGCTCTGGAGATGGGTGCTGAACCGCACGTCAGTGGTTTGAGGCTGTAGACAGTTCGGAAGGGGCTAGGGGGTCAGTTT
>NW_026743736.1:0-3275 GCF_022355385.1 Mustela nigripes
ATTATTTGTGGCATAGTTAGGTGATAAATATATATGTAAAAACAAATGTGCCTCATATTAAACTAAAATAGAAAATTGATAACATAATTCATGTTTTAAAACTACAATTAATATGTGTTAATATATAAATTAAACTCTACTGGGTTTTAAACAATGGAATTTTGTTTTTCCAAACAACTTATTTTGTCATTTTGCCATTTTCATTTAACTTTATTAGTATGCAAACCTTTAAGATCATCTTAAAATTTGAAAAGTCAATATATAAAATATCTGATAGATAAAATTATTTATGTAAGAATGGTTTTATACTTTACTGCATTATTATATGTATTTTCTATACTAATATGAATATATAAATTTAAGTATGTCTTAAAAGATATGGCACATGGATTCAGGCACCTAAATCAATACATGATATTACATGGCTATCAGTATTCATTTGCTTCTTTTGTCTTCCTATGCATAAGTAATTGCAGAGCATTACTAAAATAACACAAAAGGATGAAAATTTTGAGAAAAGCTAATAGATCATTAGTCATTTCATCACATAAAGGTTAAACTGGACAGGAGAGATTATTATATTCTCTAAGTCAAAGAAAATTTTTCATTGTTTATGGGAGGTAAATATGTGTTCCTTCTTTAGTTTTTTTTCATAGATATAGTCTACCATTTTTGAAGCACTAAGTAGAACAGAAATGCAGTCTTGTTTGTAGTTATACTAAAAAAGTATATGACAACAACAGTATACGAAGTTAGTTGAAATAAAAAATATTTAAAAATATAACTTTAAAAAAGATGTATCTTTCATTTTAGTAGAATTTACTAAATAATCCTTATTTTTATTTTCTTTACGTCGACAAATGGGGCATAAATTTATAAGTAATAGCATTCATCAGCTAAATTTCAAATTTTTGTTTTCTTAATTTCTTTCTTCATTCTATGATGATGAATTCTTTATGGACAGCAGTTTTGTAATTTCCGTGTTATATCCTTGGAACCATATTACATCATTGTTAAAGTTATAAAAAACTATCTGCTATTCTATTTTTAGTGTAATGAAATTTTAAAGGCTTTGAGAAAACCTTCCATTCTGTAGTTCTCTTCCACTTTATTTATTTATTCTATGCCTGAAATTTCTGGCATCTATGAACTTATCTTAAACCTTTAACACAGGGTAAAATCAAAATACTTTATAACTTTCATGAGGACAGACATGATTCAACTTCTTTGTTTTAATTTCCAAATTGTAAGGTGATGATTGACAAATGTTAATTAATACTTGTACAAATGGATGGGAGAATGAGCACATGAATAAATGAGTGAAAGACTTTACACTTTTTCTCTTGTCATTCTGCCACATTTAATATGGAATATTTGTAATTACCATGGATTTCACACTGAAATATGAGAAAGCCATGCATTTATTGATAGTGGCATGCATGGATAAGGAAACACAGTATGGAGACATTGAGTGTGCATTAGTATTAAGTATGTTGATACTATTATAAGGAATGTAGGGATGCCTAAGTACCTAGTATGGTGTTTTATATCTTTTTTAAAAATTGCTACATTATATGGTAAATGATAATATTTCTATTTTACAGGTAAGATAACTTTTTTTAAATTAACATATAAAGTATTATTTGCCATAGGGGTACAGGTCTGTGAATTGTCAGACTTACACACTTCACAGCACTCACCATAGCACATGCCCTCCCTAATGTCCATAACCCTACCACCTTCTCCATAGTCCACTTCCCCCCAGTAACCCTCAGTCTGTTTTGTAAAATTAAGAGTCTCTTATGTTTTGTCTCCCTCCTGATCTCATCTTGTTTCATTTATTCCGTCCTCACTCCCTAAACCCCACACTCTGCCTCTCAAATTCCTTATATCAGGGAGATCATAAGATAATTATCTTTCTTTGGCTTACTTCGTTCAGCATAATGCTCTCTAGTTCCATCCATGTCTTTGCCAATGGCAAGATTTTCTTTTGATGACTGCATAGTATTCCATTGTGTACATATACCAATTCTTTTTATCCATTCATCTGTTGATGGACAACTAGGTTCTTTCCACAGTTTGGCTATTGTGGACATTGCCCCTATAAACATTCGGGTGCACGTACCGTTTCGGATCACTACATTTGTATCTTTAAGGTAAATACCCAGTAGTGCGATTGCTGGGTCATAGGGTAGCTCTATTTTCAACTTTTTGAGGAACCTTCATGCTGTTTTCCAGAGTGGCTGGACTAGCTTGCATTCACAGCAACAGTGTAGGAAGATTCCCCTTTCTCCACATCTTCTCCAGTATCTGTCGTTTCCTGATTTGTTAATTTTAGCCATTCTAACTGGTGTGAGGTGGTACCACATTGTGGTTTTAATTTGTATTTCCCTGATGCTGAGTGATGTTGAGCACTTTTTCATGTGTCTATTGGCCATCTGGATGTCTTATTTGCAGAAATGTCTGTTCATGTCCTCTTCCTATTTCTTGATTGGATTATTTGTTCTTTGGGTGTTGAGTTTGCTAATCTCCTTATAGATTTTGGGTACTAACCCTTTATCTGTTAAGTCATTTGTGAATATCTTCTTCAATTCTGACAGTTGTTTTGGTTTTGTTAACTGTTTCCTTTGCTGTGCAAAAGCTTTTGATCTTGATGAAGTCACAATAGTTTATTTTTACCCCTAATCTTTCTGTGACCCCAGAGGACCTCAGACCACACTGTCCCTGAGTGGGTTCCACCCCCTCTTAGCCTCTGGATCAATGGCCCTCAGTGAATCAGACATTTAAAATTTCTGATTTTGTGCTCTGCTGCTCTGCTGCTTCCCAGGAGACAGCTCCTCCCGCAATGGTCTATCTTCCTGTTGCTTTGGATTCACTTCTCTACACGTCCAACATTTCAGAAAGTGGTCAATTTTCTGTTCCTAAAATTGCTGCTCTTCTTTTCTATCTTCTGTTGAATTTGTAGGTGTCCGTAATGGTTCGATACCTATCTCGCTGAACTTCTGGGATCTGATGTCATTTTAGTCGGCTAATCCTCTTCCATCTTGCCTCTCTCCCAGGTAAGATAACTTTAATAAAACCAGGATTCCAAACACATTTCTATAACATGGGTCTTTGTTAAAACACATTCTCATTTTTCTGCATGTGGCTGTCCAATTTTCCCAGCACCATTTATTGAAGAGGCTGCCTTTTTTCCATTGGACATTCTTTCCTGCTTTGTCAAAAATTAGTTGACCATAGAGTTGAGGGTCTATTTCTGGGCTCTCTATTCTGTT
>NW_026743737.1:0-3272 GCF_022355385.1 Mustela nigripes
GTCCTTCAGCATCGAGGTAGGTTGGTTTACATTTTTTTTTTTTTTTTGGTGTTTTTTTAATTTTGGAAATGGACGCATTAACCCTATATGATTTCCCCATTAAATGGGGCATCACCCCATAAGTTTCTTGACATTCCTTTGTTCATGGCTCTTTCTGCTTTTCCTTTGGATTTTCTTTCCTGCATTCATTGCTAGTTCGTGACGTGTTGTGTTTTCCAACTTTTAGTGTCTGGCTGTATGTCCAATTTGAAAGTGATATCTTCCCGTTTTCATACCTTCATGATCATAAGTGCACAGGATACGTTTTGACTTCTCTTTTATGAATTACCCCTGGATTTGGATTCCAGCTCATGACCTGTGATATACAAAGTTCGGTCAGCCTTTGAGAAGAACATATCTTATGCTCCTCAGATATGCAATCTTACTTATGGATCCCCATAGCTCAGGAGGTCTAGAGAACCAATGTGGACGTCTGTTATTCCTTACCACCTTTCCATCCAGATGATCTGTGCTGTGCTTTACGTGGATATCATAGTCCCCAACAATATTGGATTAAAGTCCCCATCTCCCTTCCTCTCTGTTCATATGCTTCCAACGTTTAGATAAACCCATGTTTTTGGTGAATATGTTGGCAATTCTTCCAGGTTTCTGGTGTTTGGATGCTCCATCAAGACAAAACATCTTCTGCTAATCTTTTTTCTCTCGGAGGCATAAAATCGCTCCATTTGACGTAGACACAATCACTCTGGCTCTCTTCTCCTTGGCAATAGTGTAACCTACGTCTTCCCAATATCTTCACTTTCAAGCTATATGTATCTTTATATTCGAAGGAAATTTCCTATTGTCAACTGAAGGTCAATCTTTTTAATATTTTTTTGCTTTCTTATGGATCTTTTTTGCCTTTTTATTTATTTATTTTTTGGTGACTTCAAGCACTCTTATGAATTGTTTGTATTGTCGGGACACTTTAATCCTGACTACTGAATGAATTATTGATAGGTAAGTAGTTCACATTCTCATTTCGGTTGGCTTCTGACTTGGATTCACTTTGCATTTCCCCTTTATGGTATTTTCCTTGGGGTTGCTTCCTTAGTGTGATTCTGACTTCCTCTCCCTCTTTTGCGTGTCTTATCAGTGAGTGTGTTCAAGTGTGTGTGCATGAGCTGGTGTTAATGTGTGTGTGGTCTGTGTGATTTTCACATAACACTTATAATTAAATTTCAAAAGATAAGAATTAGGTCTCTTAAGGATGGCAACTGAATTTGAGATGCCTTGAAAAATCACATTCCATTCATTTAGGAACATCTTCTGCAAGGGTCGTCATCTATTTTCCTCTTCGAAAAACACGTATTCTCACAAAACTGCCTTCAAACAAACACCAAATTTTTGTGCCACATAAGAGTAGATTTTTTGTCCCTATACCCCTTGCTTTTTCATATGTTTCTAGACTGTTTGAAGGCAGTAAAATCTTCTGGTTGTTGCCCTTATAAGAAAAAAAATCTGTTTGTTTTCTTTCTGAGAATGATATATGTGATGAAGCCCAATGGTCTCTGCAACCCTGCCACATGAGACATGTGGAAGAATTCATTCTGTCTTATGTCTTAGTAAGAATTTGCTGTGACATGGAGGACAGTCAGATGTTAGTAGTGTCTAATAAACTCGTGTTTGTCTTCAGCCATGAAAGCAACAGAAAGAAGACAACATAAACTGCAACGGGGTGGATATTGACCTGAGCCTATAAAGTAATCTCCACAGCGAAGAGAATGGAAGTCACAGAGACTAAGGGAGAAGGTTGGAGACATGGCTCAGTGGATATTTGTGTGGTTCATGCATCAGAGGGCAGAGATACCATTCAAAGGACAAAGACACAGGAAAGCAGGGCTCACTGTGAACCCACAAGGAACCTGTATCCTAGTGCCATTGGCTCTTATAGGCATAGGATCTGAAGGGCACAAGTTCTTGAAACACAAGTCGTGAGGGCTATATTTTTCAAATCAGCAGGCTTGGCAGTCATCGGCTCGAAAGAACACCATGTTTTTCCTGCATAGGACACCAACAAGCAACCAGGGGCAGACAGCCTGGACACAATGATCAGAGACAATAACAGGAGAAGCAGTGGGAAGATGGTGGGACCTGGCAGTGCATCCATGAGAGGCAGTGTTCGTGGAAATGACTCAATGGGGGCATAAGAAATTTTGGGTTCTCTCACCAGCAGCATCAAGTCAGAGTTATTGGCCAAGAAGGACAGTGAGAACATTTGCTGCCAAGCCTGCCAACACGAAATCCCAACCATGGAACACTTGGAGGACTGCCTTCCTCATTCCAAGACGCTTAGTCCACGGAGAACAGACTCTCCCATTGGGCACGAGAAGAAAGCCTTGACCACATGCTCTCTTCTGAACACAGCATTGTGCAGGCCTGCATTCTTTTGAGTTGATGGAATGTCTCCTTTCACAGGCATACCAGAGCCCACCTAGGTAAACCTCAGCATATTCAGCCTGGACCAAAAACACATCATACGTCAGGAAAGGAGGGCCCTAGCAGTTGACTGGTCTCAAGGAATGGTCAGATGTACACAACAGCAGATGGCATGCATGCCATACACATACACAAACACGCACACACAAACACACACACACACTCCATAATCTCTTAAGGGTCAGCCCTTGGCACTCCGGGATCTCATCTTTATAAAGAAATTAACCTCAGGATAAAAGACAGAATGAGATATTCAAATACGGAGAGGAATACATAGACCTAGATCCAAGGCAAAGATGGAAGAATCAATTGATGGCAAGGTAAAAAAAACAAGAAATTATCCAGACTAGGCAATAGGAGTGAAATCTCTACATATAAAAAGCCTAAGGGGTTTGAAAGCAGTGGCCTGGATACTCCCTGTATATCAGAAAACATAGAAGATATCAGAGAGTCTCGAACCACAGAGATAAAACTGAAAAAATAAAAGAACATAAAGAGCTACTGAGGAGAAGATGTTAGGATTCTGGATGCAACTTCCGGGAACATGGCAGAAGTAGAGGATCCAACTAGTGACCGGGAAGAACAAGCCTAGAAAATAAGAAAGCAAATTCTTGAGAGTAGGCAAAATGATGGAACATAAAAATGAGTTTAGGGTATCATCAACTCCAAGGAATTGAAAGAGTTGCCTCTTGTAGGAGAAGTAAGAGTGAGAGAAAGAAAAGAGGGCTGAACATGGATTTGAGAAATCGGGGTGAAAATGACCCTCATCTGGGAGCAGGAACAGAAGTCCAGAA
>NW_026743738.1:0-3271 GCF_022355385.1 Mustela nigripes
GGTTTCCAGGAACCAGAGGGGAGTTCTCTGCTGCAAGTCCAGCCGACATCCCAGGACATCCTCACACTTCACTGCCATGAGGCTTGTTTTAATTGCAAAGTTTGACTTGCTGGTGTGCGCCATTCAGAGCCTTCCCTGCCAGCTTGCGCCTGTCCTGGCAGCCGCACGAGACTGCCTCCCACTCCCTGGCCACGCAGCAGGCCCAGGCCAGTGGGGAGTCCGAGGCTTGCGGCCCCACCTGCTGGGTCCAGATGCCCCTCGCGCTCCTGTGCTGCCGCCCTCCACACCCCAGGGCCCGGTGTCCCCATGGGGACAGCACAACATCATGGGACAGCATGGCTTGGTCGCAGCCACCTCCCCGCTTCCAGTCCCGCCTCTGCCACTAACTGGCTGGGTGTTTGGATGACGGGTTGCCTCCTGGGGCCTCTGTCTCCTGATGTGGAAGTAAGAGCTGGCTCCCCTTTGGCCTTCCCTGCTGGGCTGTGGTGAGGGCAGCGAGCACCGGGCGCACACCCAGCAGGTGTTGGTGAGCAATGGCTGTTCTCCTTGTTGCTGAGTATGGGTGAGGCTGTCACATGGCTCATTTCCAGACACCTCTCACCTTCCTGGGTCCCCGTGACCCTGAGAATGCTTGCAGGCGCACCGTGCCGGTGGTGCCCCCAGTGGGTGGGCAGAAAAGTCGGATGCCCTTTTCCCTGGGCCCATCCCCTCAGGAGCCCCTCCCTGGCTTCTTATGCTGAGGCTTCCATGAAGAGGAAGGTGTCTGATTCTCAGAATGCTCTGGAAGCTTCAGCTCAGGGAGGGCAGGACAGCCTTGGGAATTTCCCTGAGGACTCCAAAGGGCCCAGATCACCTCCACGGGCAGCCCCGTAGGTTAACATGAACACCGACTCCCTAATTTTATAGTCTATCTCAAATGAAAGAATCTCACCCCTGGGCCAAAGGATTGATCACAGCCAAGACATGCCTCTCTTGCTGCTCAGGAAGGGCATGGTGATCTGGAATGGGTGGCTCACGGGGGCCTCCCCTGAGCACCTGAGGCTGTGCAAGGGAACCCAGGGGTTATTGGTGTTTATAAGAACTGGTTGTTCAATGAATGAACAAATGCATAGTATCAAGTGTGGTTGACTGCTGGCTCAACTTTTCAGTCCTGGGCAGCCATTCACTGCTACCCCCCCCACCCCCTTTCAATAAACCCATTACCTCTGAGTTTACAAGTCATTCAAACACCAGCAGGAGGCATACTAGATCAGGAATGTTCTAACCAAGTCCTGAGGAGGGAGGATGACCATCGGAATACCAGCCAAAGGGAAGCATCAAAGAACATGTAGGTTTTGAATGACACAAATGCTTTGATAGAGGTGAATGTTTTAATAACAAGAGATAGGAGGTGAGGATCCCAAAGAGAGAACAACACTATGTTAACAGATATGAAAATGCATGAATTAAGATTTTTTGAAAGATTTTATTTATTTGACAGAGCAGGAAAGAGAAAGAGAGAGAGAGAGAGCAGGGGGAGCAGCAGAGAGAGAGGGAGAAGCAGACTCCCCGCTGAGCAAGGGGCCCTAACCAGGAGACCCTGAGATCATGATCTGAGCCAAAGTCAGATGTTTAACTGACTGAGCCACCCAGGGTCCTCAAAATAAGATTTTTTGAGGAGCCAGGAGCTTGGCTCACAGAGAAAAGAAAGGCAGGGTAAGTCAGGACAAGACCATGAACAACCTTGAAGAAACTCAGATTTTATTCAGTAACAATGTGGCACCTTTGAAGATTTTTGATAAGGGGGATGACCTGATGAGAGTCATGGTTTGAAAGAAAAGTCACCAGCATAAGGGAGAGAATATACAAGCTGAGAGATGCCCTCCCTAGTTTGAAAGACTTTCAACGTTTCCACTTGCAAAGCAATAATCAAGAACCATGTCCACCAGCAAAGCCTGGAAGCAGGGTTACTGCCACGGAAATGAGTTTCAGAGATGACATGAAGTGTCAGATTCCAGTGATGGATGGACTCCCAGGTGAGAGTCAAGGGTATCACTGAAGGATGCTGCTTCTGTCTGGGCCAACAGCAAGAATGTGATGCCATGAAGAAGAGGGAATGGTGAAAATAACAAATTCTTTCCCATTTAGCCTGTCGTTTGTACACCTGACACATGCCCAATTTTCTTGGTTCCATTCTGGCATGATAGGATATGAAAATTAAAATTATCTGCTATATGTTTTTCAAAGTCAGGTCCTCAGACTGCTGTTTCTCGACATGCACAAGTGATTTGATGAGCAAAACAATACATGTGAGCATAGTAAATACTCTGCAAAGTCCTGCAGTGAAAAAACCCTCTTCATTTTGTTTACAGTGAACTACTCCAAAAATTTAAGTTTTTCTAAACTTCTTAAAAACAAAACTTATGAATGAATGAATGAACGAATGAAGAACATATTTTGAGAAAAACCAATTTAGTCCAAACTCCTCGTTTCGTAGATTAGAAAACCAAGCCCAGGGATAGCCAGTGGCTTTTCCAAAGTCAGAGAACTTTTCAGAGTCAGGACTGGAATCTTCTTTCCAGAATTCTGTATGCAGTACTCTTCCTTCTGGGTTTCCAATTACTACAACGGTGATTTGTGCAGCCTCCCTGAACTGGAACCAGCTGGAGGGCAGAAGACGCTTTGGTGCTGTCCTGCCCCTTCTCTCAGATCCCCTCCCTCCGCAGGCACAGAGCTCCCTCAAACCGTAGGCTTGGCTGCTCTTTCGACCTTCCCTTCCAACCTTTCCAGGGCTGAACAATACACATTCAACTGAGTAAATGAAAAGATCGCATTGGCTTTATTGAACAATTCATGAATTGGGCAGCATTCCATCTTCGAACTCCAGAAGAATGTGTGTCTCTCCAGTTAGAATGGACAAAATGAATAAGACAGGAAACAACAAGTGTTGGTGCGGATGTGGAGAAAAAGGAACCCTCTTACACTGTTGGTGGGAATGCAAGTTGGTGCAGTCACTTTGGAAAACGGTGTGGAGATTCCTTGACAAATTAAAAATAGAGCTTCCCTATGACTCTGCAATTGCACTACTAGGTATTTATCCCAAAGATACAGATGTAGTGAAAAGAAGGGACATATTTACCCCAGTGTTCATAGCAGCAATGGCCACAATTGCCAAACTGTGGAAAGAGCCAAGATGCCCTTCAACAGATGAATGGATAAAGAAAATATGGTCTATACACACACAGACACACACACACACACACACACTATGGAGTATTATGCCTCCATCAGA
>NW_026743739.1:0-3270 GCF_022355385.1 Mustela nigripes
AAAAAAAAAAAAAAAAAAAGAGAGAGAGAGAGAGAGAGATAAAGAGAGAACAAGAGGCAGTACTGAAGGCCAGGGACCAAATCAATACGGACATTGGTAATATGTCAGATCTAGAGTCCAAAATGTTGATTCTCAAGGTGCTAGCTGGGCTTGAAAAAGGCATGGAAGTTATTAGAGAAACCCAGTCTGGAGAAATAAAAGCTGTTTCTGGATAAATAAAAGAACTAAAATCTAACCAACCTGAGATCAAAAAAGTTATTAATGAGGTGCAATAAAAAATGGAGATGCTTACTGCTAGGATAAACAAGGCAGAAGAGAGAATTAGTGATATAGAAGACCAAATGATAGAGAATAAAGAAGCTGAATAAAAGAGAGACAAACAACTATTGGACCACAAGTGAAGAATTCAAGAGAAAAGTGATACCATAAGAAAACATTAGAATAATTGGGTTTACAGAAGAAGAAGAAAGACAGAGGGGAGTAGAAGGTATATTGGAGAGAATTATTGTAGACAATTTCCCTATTATGGCAAAGGGAACAAGCATCAAAATCCAGGAGGCACAGAGAATCCCCCTCAAAATCAATGAGAATAGGTCTACACCCCATCATCTAATAGTGAAACTTGAAAGTCTTAGTGACAAAGAGAAAATCCTGAAAGCAGCACTGGACAATAAGTCTGTAACATACAATGGTAAAAATATTAGATTGGCAATAGACATATCCACAGAGACCTGGCAGGTCAGAAAAAAAAGGCATGATATATTAAGAGCACTAAACTAGAAAGCATGCAGCCAAGAATACTATACCCAGCTAGACTATCATTGAAAATAGAGAGAGAGATAAAAAGCTTCCAGGACAAACAAAAACTAAAAGAATTTGTAAACACCAAACCAGCTCTACAGGAAATATTGAAAGGGGTCCTCTAAGTAAAGAGAGAACCTAAAAGTAGTAGACCATAAAGGAACAGAGCCAATATACAGTAATAGTCACCTTACAGGCAATACAATGGCTCTAAATTCACATCTCTCAATAGTTACCCTGAATGTAAATGGGCTAAATGCCCCAATCAAAAGACACAGGGTATCAGAATGGATAAAAAAAAAAAATCCGTTAATATGTTGTCTACAAGGAATTCATTTTAGACCCAAAGATGTCTCCAGATTTAAAATGAAGGGGTTGAAAACAATTTACCATGCTAATGGACATCAGAAGAAAGCCGGGGTGGCAATCCTTATATCATATCAATTAGATTTTAAGCAAAAGACTATAATAACAGATGAGGAAGGACTCTATATCATACTCAAAGGGTCTGTCCAACAAGAAGATCTAACACTACTAAATATCTATGCCCCTAACATGGGAGCAGCCAACTATATAAACCAATTAATAACAAAATCAAAGAAACACATCAACAATAATCCAATAATAGTAGGGGACTTCAACACCCCCTCACTGAAATGGACAGATCATCCAAGCAAAAGATCAACAAGGAAATAAAGGCCTTAAATGACACAATGGACCAGATGGACATCACAGATATAGTCAGAACATTCCACCCCAAAGCGATAGAATGCACATTCTTCTCTAGCGCACATGGAACATTCTCCAGAATAGATCACGTCCTGGGTCACAAATCAGGTTTCAACTGGTATCAAAAGATTGGGATCATTCCCTGCACATTTTGAGACCACAATGCTCTGACGGTAGAACTCAATCACAAGAGAAAATTTGGAAAGAACCCAAATACATGGAGACTAAAGAGCATCCTTCTAAAGAACGAATGGGTTAACCAGGAAATTAAAGAAGGATTGAAAAAAATTTATGGAAACAAAGGATAATGAAAACACAGCCATTCAAAATCTGTGGGACACAGCAAAGGCAGTTCTGAGAGGAAAATATATAATGATACAAGCCTTTATCAAGAAACAAGAAAGGTCTCAAATACACAATTTAACCCTACACCTAAAGGAAAAGTGACAGCGGGAGAAAGAACAACAAAGAAAGCCTAAACCCAGCAGGAGAAGAGAAATCATAAAGATCAGAGTAGATATCAATGAAATAGAAACAAACAAACAAACAAAAAAAGAACAAATTAACGAAACTAGGAGCTGGCTCTTTGAAAGAATTAATAAGATTGATAAACCCCTGGCCAGACTTATCAAAAAGAAAAGAGAAAAGACCCAAATAAATAAAATCATGAATGAAGGAGGAGAGATCACAACCAACACCAAAGAAATACAAACAATTACAAGAACATATTATGAACAACTACATGCCAGCAAATATGACAATCTGGAAGAAATGGATGCATTCCTAGAGCATATAAACTACCACAACTGAACCAGGAAGAAATAGAAAACCTGAACAGACCCATAACCAGTAATGTGATTGGAGCAATCATAAAAAAAAATCTCCCAACAAACAAGAACCCAGGGCCAGACGGCTTCCCAGGGGAATTCTACCAAACATTTAAAGAATTAATTCCTATTCTCCTGAAACTGTTCCAAAAAACAGAAATGGTAGGAAAACTTCCACACTCATTTTATGAGGCCAGCATTATCTTAATCCCAAAACCAGACAAAGATTGCATCAAAAAAGAAAATTACAGACCAATATCCTTTATGAACACAGATGTGAAAATACTCACCAAAATACTAGCCAATAGGATCCAACAGAACATTAAAAGGATTATTCACCATGACCAAGTAGGATTTATTTCTGGGCTGCAAGACTGGGTCAACATCCACAAATCAATCAATGTTATACATTAATAAATGAAAGAAGAAGAACCACACAATACTTTCAATAGATGCTGAAAAAGCTTTGATAAAGTACTCCATCCTTTCTTGATCAAAACTCTTCAAAGTGCAGGGATAGAAGGTACATACCTCAGTATCATCAAAGCCATCTATGGAAAATACACAGTGAATATCCATCTCAATGGTGACAAATTGAGAGCTTTCTGCTAAGGTCAGGAATATGGCAGGGATGTCCTCTATCACCACTGCTATTCAATATAGTACTAGAATTCCTAGCCTCAGCGATCAGACAACAAAAAGAAATTAAAGGCATACAAATTGGAAAAGAAGTCAAACTATCACTCTTTGCAGATGATATGATACTGTATGTGGAAAACCCAAAAGCCTCCACTCCAAATCTGCTAGAACTTGTACAGGAATTTAGTGAAGTGTCAGGATATAAAATCAATGCACAAAATTCAGTTGCATTTCTTTACACCAACAACAGGACAGAAGAAAGAGAAATTAAGGA
>NW_026743740.1:0-3269 GCF_022355385.1 Mustela nigripes
TTTTTTTTTTTAAGACTTTATTTATTTATTTGACAGACAGGGATCACAAGCAAGTAGAGAGGCAGGCAGAGAGAGAGGAGGAACCAGGTTCCCTGCAGAGCAGAGAGCCCGATGTGGGGCTCGATCCCAGGACCCTGGGATCATGACCTGAGCCAAAGGTAGAGGCTTTAACCCACTGAGCCACCCAGGTGCCCCTAAATAAGATCTTTGAAAAAAAACCTGTAATAAGGCACAGTTCAGTGTTTTGAAACAAGGTAGCAGCCCATCACGGTGTTTTAGATGGACAGATCTTCACTGATTTGAGTGCATTTCATCAAACTTTGCTATTTTGAATCCCGTTTCAGTCATAGAAAATGTGTCTAAATGTTGAATGAGATGTTTATAGATTTATTGAACAGGCTGAGTGTTTTACAGTTTCATCTCACTAGTTTGATCAGCTACAACTTTTTTGGTTTCTTGCACTGGGCGCTGTCTGCACTTCACAGAACCACATGTAAAAAGTCATATCATTTTCAGTTACACTTGGATCCTGGTGATGTTTAAATTACTGTGCAGAATGCCCAAGTACTTCAGCAAAGGCTTTAATTCTGTTCTGCAAGACTAATTGCAAATTGTGGATAAAGAATATAAATGATCGTTTTGGAATTATAAATTTCTTGGTGCCCACGTCTACACAGTCCTGACTGTTACAGCCTATGGTTTTCTCCTCCCCAGGAAAGGTGTGCTGTACTTCTTTCTCTCTAGAAAACGTGGATTTCTTCTGCGGTGCCTTTGGCCACTTTGTGTTGATTTAGGGTTTATCCTCTGCCCATTTCTACAAAGAACTTGAGGCTGTGATGAGGTCTCCGTGGACTCGGGGCAGTCTCTTTTGCCTCTAATCACTGTGTGATCCTGAGAATTAATGCTGGGTGATCAGGGAATTGAAGAACGGGGAGGAAAGCACACTGACTGTATTTAACTTGTGCTGTGGCCAGAGATTTATAGCCTGGCTATTGAGATGGTTGGGACATCAGTGCTGAGTTTCCTGAGTATTAAAATAAATGTCTTTGTTGCTGAGCTGTGACATACCTACCAAAGCAGACACCATCCATCTACTAGGCCGCTAAATTGCCCTGCTTACCAAGAGGGGAGCCATTAAGCTTTCTCTTTACATATCTGCTGCCCCTTCAGATTGTGGTCTGCGCCTTACATGTGTTTCCTTCAAGTCATTGAGGAAGCCCGGCAGAGCAGGGACTGCTCTGGATTTGGTGTTGGAACGTCAGTTCTTCTTTCCAGTTCTGTGACCTTGGGCAGGTCACTTAATCTGTCTGAAACTCACCTTCCTGATCTGTAGATGGGGGACTTCCATGCTTATGTCCCGATAGGACTGGAAATAACCAAATGCATTAGTCACTAGTTAAGGCTCTCTGGGTGTAAGCTATAGGATCCAACATTGAGTCGTGTGGTCACAGCAACAGTGCTGGAAGGGAGTACTTACTGCTGGTACGCCGGGGGCTTTCCCAGGTGCCCAGCGAGAGCTGAATAGCCGTGTCTTGGACAGGGTGAGACTGTGGCGGCCCTGTGGACACCAGAAGCCTCAGACTCTAGGGCTGAGTTTGATGTGACACACACCCAGTGTCCCGGACTTCTGGTTTCTCAGTTGAAATCTCTGAATCTGAAGACAGAATCATCCTGGTTTGGCATGGGTCCAGGGGCCTGGCTCACTGAGCGAGTCCTCTTCCAGGGTCTTGCCCCCATGTTTTAGGGACTGTTTTCAGATGACACAGGGAAGTGGTGAGCTAGGTGGTCACACCAAGGGCCATGGGGAATAAACCACAGAGTCAGACACCGGTAGGTGTGTGGTTGTCATGGTCTTTGGGATGAGAGGCCCCTGTCTGGGTTGTTTCTTGTTTGGAGGAGCAGGAATGGGTGTGCGGTGACTTGTTCCTGCTGAGCAGGTGCTTCTTGTCTCTCCCCTCGGGGCAGCCTGGCCCCACTGCCTCTACGCCGAGGAGATCTGCCGGTTTGTCAGCTCTGCTGAGGGAGCCAAATGACTTCATTCTAATGGGGCATGATTCAACGCAGGGGAATAGGTGATTGATGAAATGGGACCCAAATGGCTCTGTAGAGTTCATTTATTTAACATGGGTGAGCTATTTGCTTCTAGGAAGACGTTGACTCACTCTGACTTCCATTATGTAAAATATCCACAGGAATCTCTGCTCTTAAGATTCACGTTGGTCCCTGTGTTTTCCTCTTACCTACTTAATCATCAGGTCAGCAAGTATCTGGGGCAGCATTTGGTCTGCACCAGGTACTGTGCCTGGCCGGGGACACGGCCGCCGACACGGGGCCCTTGGGCCTGTCACCAGGTGGTTGGTACACTGGCTCTGGAGTGAAAGTGAACAGAGTACCCTGGGGACCAGAAGAGGGCATTTTTCTCAGTCAAGGAAGGCCTGCTGGTGAGAATTTGGCGTAAGCAGACCCTGTAGGGTGCTGGGAGTGTGTCAGTGGCGAGGGGTGAATGACGGTCTCTGCAGAGGGAGGAGCCCCCCCTCCCTGACCCCCCCACCCTGGGAACGCAGACAGAGGCTTCCTTCGTTCCACTGAGAAGAACAGGGAGAAGGGAAGGGCAGGTGTGGGTCAGCTGGTGGGGGGAGACTGGGGGCTCAGGAGAGAGGGTTTGGAGGAGCTGTAGAGGGGAGTTGAGCCAGACATCCTGGCCCTGACCTTGCAGGGTGTCCTCTGCGGCCTGGTTCACCACCGTCCAGTTAAGACACAGGGGCCAGAGTCAGGATTGTTTCACTGGGCACCTGCATTCCACGTCTGGAGTCTACTCCATGCAACAGAAGTCCGTATTTACCTGTTCTTTTCCTAGCCCTTCCTGACTGGCTTTGAAGTGACATACCTGAGCACAAATCTGACTGCCACTTATTAGCTGGATGGACTCAAACAAATATTCTTTTCTCAGAGAATCAATCTTTTCATCTGAAAAATGGGAAGCTTCACACACCTCCCTGGTTTCATTTAGAGATGATATGTGTAAAGCGCCCAGCAAAGTCCCAGGACATAGGAATAGAAGTATGGTTGACACTTACCAAGTATTGACTTTGTGCTAGGCATCACTGTGAGAACTTCGCGTAGATTAAGTCATTAAATCTCCGTCACAACCCTCTGAGCTATGTAGAGTCATTACCTTCATCTGTAGGTTCGGATACTGAAACAGAGAGGTTGAGGAACTCGCTCAAGGTCACACAGTTAGTAGGGTCACATACTCTTTTTTTTTTTTT
>NW_026743741.1:0-3269 GCF_022355385.1 Mustela nigripes
TTTTTCAACATTTCCTTAGCAATTTGGGGTCTCTTCTGATTCCATACAAATTTTAGGATTATTTGCTCCAGCTCAAAGAGGTCAAGGATCTGTACTTGAGGAACTACAGAACACTCATGAAAGAAATTGAAGAAGACACAAAAAGATGGAAGACCATTACATGCTCTTGGATCGGAAGAATAAACATTGTTAAAATGTCTATATTGCCTAGGGCAATCTGTACTTTAATGCCATTCCTATAAAAATTCTTCTGGTATTTTTCAAAGAAACAGTACTTAACTAGCCATTGCCCCACGGCTCAGTGCAGAGGGAGCACACAGAAACACCCATTTTCCATTCTTCTCCTGCAGGAAGTATATTTGCATACTTTAAAACTTTCTGCATCAGGGTATGGCTTCCCAGCTGCCGAATTTAGGTGCTGACTGAGATACTCCCCTTGGGACCCTGACAAGCCTAGGCACCCCCATCAACTAATCAACTACTGGGAGCCACTAAGAATAAAGAAGGCTGCTTTGACAATCAAAAAGTTTTGAGAGACAACCAAGAGTTAGGGAAGGGTTGAATGCTAAGGTTTATCTCCAACACAAGGCCACTCCCTCAAGACTGGAAAAGGTGGCTCTTTCTTTCTTTCTTTTTTAAAGATTTTATTTTTTAATTTGACAGATCACAAGTAGGCAGAGAGGCAGGCAGAGAGAGAGATGGGGAAGCAGGCTCTCTGCTGAGAAGAGAGTCCGATGTGGGGCTCTATCCCCAGACCCTGGGCTCAATCTCAGGACCTGGGATCATGACCTGAGCTGAAGACAAAGGCTTTAGCCCACTGAGTCACCCAGGCACCCCAGGGTGGCTATTTCTATAATGCGTAGAAACCAACACAGAGAGTCAAGGAAAATGAAGAAAGCGGACTATGTCCCAAATGAAAGAGAAAAATCTTATGATTTGCCTATACAGAATTCAAGTTAATGGCCATAAAGATGCTCACCAAGCCCAGGAGAAGAATGGTTCATCCAGTGAGAAGTTCAACAAAGAGTTAGAAAAATATAAGAAAGTACCAAAGAGCAGTTACAGAGATGAAGAATATAACAACTGAAATGAAAAATATGATAGAGGGGTTCAACAGTGGAGGAGATGAAGCAGAAGAAAAATTCCATGAACTCGAGAAGGCAGCAGGGGAATTCACCCAATGAGAGCAGAAAAAAAAAAAAAAAAAAAGAATGAACAAGACAGAAGGTAGGCTAAGGAACTTAAAGGACAATATGAAACAGAAAAATATTTGCATTATAGGACTCCCAGCAGAAGAGAGAGAAAAGGGGGCAGAAAACTTGCTTGAAGAAATAATGGCTGGAAACTTTCTTAACCTAGGAAAGGAAATAAGCACCCAGACCCAGGAATCCTAGATAATCTGAAGAAATAATGGCTGGAAACTTTCTTAACCTAGGAAAGGAAATATGCACCCAGACCCAGGAATCCTAGATAATCCCAAATTGGGAACTAAAGGAGATCTACGTGAACAATTTGGACAACCTAAAAGAAATAGATAAATTCCTAGAAGTCTACAACCTACCAAGACTGAATCATGAAGAAATAAAAGATCTTAATAGATTAATTACTAGTTAGGAGTGCTCATATAACAATAAAACATGATTCTGGCCAGCTGTGTGTGACCTACTTAAGTACTGATTATTTCTTACATGACTTTTTAAAACAGATTTTATTTATTTATTTTTTGACAGACACAGTGAGAGAGGGAACGCAAGCAGGGGGAGTAGGAAAGGGACAAGCAGGCTTCCCACAGAGCAGGACACCCAATGTGAGACTCCATCCCAGGACCCTGGGATCATGACCTGAGCTGAAGGCAGACACTTAATGACTGAGCCCTTTCTTACATGGCCTCTTATTATAGCTCTTCTTCCATGATAAATAAGTGACAGGGCAAATTACCCAGGGGATGCCATGATCAAGAAGTAAGGCCAAGTTTCTTTTAGGGGCTCCTTTCTTTTAGTGGCTCAGTGGGTTAAAGCCTTTGCCTTCGGCTCAGGTCATGATCCCGGGATCCTGGGATCAAGCCCTGCATTGGGTTCTCCGCTCGGCAGGGAGCCTGCTTCCCCTTCTCTCTCTCTGCCTACCTCTCTGCCTACTTGTGATCTCTGCCTGTCAAATAAATAAATAAAATCTTAAAAAAATGTTTCTTTTAGATTAATAATGGACTATGAAACATATACCATTCCATATTTAGAAAATGGTGGGCATTTCAGCAATTTTATCTCTTCTTTGGATTGCTAACAAATGATGAGAATACTTAAAATTGTGATCTTGACCTTGATTTGAACATCTACTTTCAATGGATGTCAAGGATGAGATTATTGCCTAAACCAATCATTTTTCCTCCCTGGCTTCATTCAAGTCCCTGGTAGAACTGCATTCTGGTATGAATGGTGGCATAGGCTACCTAGAGAATGACCAGGTGAAAACATACCTTGCTGGTACTATAGTGCTATTCAGTGTGGAAAGAGGGATAGGCATTTCTCTTCTTTGAATTACTCCAAATAGATGGAAAAATTAGATCCATAATAATAGATACATATACTAATATTTAAATTCTGGAAAAATATAGATGAAACCAACTAATATGAAACTTGAAACATGCTAGCAAAGGTTCTATTATATTTAAAAAGTGGGGGGAGAGTGGAAAATGAGAAAAAACATTGGGATGAGTATAAACAAAAACAACATATCAAAGTTCATGGATGCAACAAAAACAGGGCTCAGAGAGAAATTCAGAGTTATAAATGCTTATATTAAAAAAGATCTCAAATCAATAACCTTTCACCTTAAACTAGAAAAAGTAGAATTAAACCCAAAGCAGACAGAATTGAGTATGTAATAAATATTAGAGCAGAAATAAATGGATAATTAGTAAAGAAAAAAAAATCAAAATCAAAACTTGCTTCTTTGAAAAGATAAAGTGATTTTTTTTTTTTTGCCGATTTAGATGCCTTTTATTTAATTTCTTCTATATTCTTTATTTCTTTTATTTCATTCAGCTGAGGCTAGGATTACAGTACCATGTACTATGCAGGATAGCAGTGGTGATAGTGGAAAGCTCTGCCATGTTCCTGACCTTAGCGGAAAAGCTCTCAGTTTTTCCCCATTGAGAATGATATTTGCTGTGGGTTTTTCATAGACGGCTTTCATGATATTGAGGTATGTACCCTCTATGCCTACACTGTGAAGAGTTTTCATCAAGAAAGGATACTGTACTTTGTCAAATG
>NW_026743742.1:0-3269 GCF_022355385.1 Mustela nigripes
AGAGCTTCATCTAAAAGGTTGTACTTTCTTCAGACACCCAGCAGGACCTTGGTCTCTTGGCCTGGTATTTCTTCAATGGCCCATCCCAGAGAATAAGACACTAAACTACTGAGCACCATGGGCCTCAGAACCACGAAAGAGATGATGAGGGGCACAAAGCATGCCTCTGGTCACCAAGAGGGTATGGAAACGTTTGCTGCTTTTCTGCATTTTTCAAAGCTGAGTTTTTAGCTGGAGGCCCCTCCTTTATGATAAATTGCTGATACCGTATCAGTAAAAGCTATTATATGATCTTTTACAAACCATTTCCCATCTTTGCATTCTCATGTGCCAAGACAGACACGGATTATTTAAAACCCTGAAGAGAGTGCTTTTGCATTTAAATTGCCTGTAACCTTCGTGTAATAGATTTATGATTGATGATAGATTTAGTTAAAGTATAACTATTTAAAATATTTACTCTCAGTAAACGATTTCAACCTATGCTCATTTAAGTAACTTGGTGCATAATCCCTTTTCTATTAAACCATAGTGCAAGGACCAATGCCGTGTTTCCGAGAGAACCCCAAGCTATTTTTCTAGAATGGCCGTATGCCTATATATCAGGTGTCCTGTTTTCACTCCCTTTGTGGAGCACCTACCCTGGAGGTCATGTAATAACCAATGATCAAAAAAACAAACAAAAAACCCAAACATCCAGGTCGAAGTGCCATCCCTTCCTGGAAACGAGGAGACTGCTCAGACAGATCCCCGGTAGGCATTTCAGCCCAGGCCTGAGCTGGGGAAGCTGGTTCATGGCTTTGGGAGCAATCTGGAAGCCAGTAAACTGACCCAAGAGTGCAGCAGGGGTATAGGACTGATGATCTTTTACCAGCCAGGCCGCGCGCGGACACCCGCTCAGGGAGCCAGGCTAGTAGGCTGCCCAGTGTGGGCACTGGCAACGCTTGCAGCCCGCCCGAGCTTCGCCACGCACCCCGGCCCGGCCGGGGCCTCAGGAGGGAGGGGGCGGGGGCGGCGCAGAGAAGGGGCTTTGCTAATTTCCAAAGCGGGAAGTGAGCTTGCGGAGGACTCAGGAGGGAGGGGGTCGGGGGCGGCCCTAAGCAGGGGCTTTGCTAATTGAGGAGGCAGGAAGTGAGCTCATGGAGGATATGGTGGAGAGTCTGGGAGGAGGTGGAGGGGCTGGCGGAGGAGGGGCGCGCAGCGCCAGGGTGCTGTGCTGCGGCCCAATCAGGACTGCAGGACCCACCGGACTTGCCGCCTGTATGCTCCTGGGTGAGGCCACGCTCTCCCACTACTGCTGCCTGCTGCCTCTCCGCGCCCCAAGGCTTCTCCGGACCACCCTCTTTGCACAGGTAAAGTGACACCGCGCCGTGCCCTCACCTGGAGCAGAAAGCAGGGGAAGCGACCTGGGGGCGGGTAGGGGTGTTGTCGAGGCCCAGCCTCCGGCGAACCCCAGGGCACCGGGACCACCCCAGGACGCTGCGCCCCACCCGGGTCCGCATGGGGTCGTGCTGGTGACAGCGCCTTGTGAGGTGCCCCCCGCCAGCGGGATCGCTAGCCCTCATCGTTGGGCACCCCCACGCGCTCGGGCTGAGGACTTCCTTCCCTCCCCCGCCTTGGCCCTGATGCTTTTGTTCTGGACTTGGGATCCCAGGTGGAAACTAGTCCCTCTGACCTCCTAGGCAGCAAGGAGGGCAGGGAGGGATTCTTGGTTTTCTGCCCTGGCTCTTCCTCTCTCCCCATTCACAAGCCTTCTGGCTTCCCTTAACTCTCCTCATTGTCAGTTTTATTAAATGGTTTTCTTCTGCATGTTGACCCGAAGAGCTATTTCATGAATGAATATACACGAAACTGAGTCGGAGCCCACCTGTGAGAGCCCACCTGTAGAGGCCTTTCATTAGAACGGTCTCTGGTTCTAGCCTCAGTTCAGAATACTGCATGTACCTGAGGACCTAGTCCAGATGTTTCTTTCATGTCTGACTTGAATTTGAAATCCTCCTCAGACTTCAGCTTCCAGGATTTCTCCAGTCCTTGCTCTCCCAGGGTCTTGGTGGGGATCCGCCATGAGTGTTGAACCTAGGAATGAATGAATGATATATACCCCAGATCGCTGGGGCTTTGTCTTGTTCTGCTGAGGTTGGAAAGGCTTGGGAGAGACCCCCTATATGCAGATACAGGGCTGCATGCAATTGCTTAGATCATCGTGTTCCCCACTTAATTGCTTGGGCATTGAACATTGGGCCCTTAACCTGTGGCTTGAGCATTTAGGAGGAGACAATCTGGAGGTGAATCAGAAGATGGCTGAATCCACATGGTGGTGGTCTGGGTTTGGGAGATTTTCCTGGAGATTCAAACGAAAGATATAAATTCTTCCAGTGGGGAGTGGTAAACATTTTATAGAAGGGAGATGGAAAATAAATGGTCTGGTAAACCTTTCCCTCCCCCTCAAAACCCATTATTTGAAAAAACAAAAAGGGAAGTGAAGGGAGAAATCCTCCCACTCCCATCCCCACTCACCTCCATAGCCACCTCCTCTTCCAAGAACCTAACAGACAAGGTGCCAAGAAGTGTTAGGTACCAGCAGTGGTCTCAGATCTCATTCAAGGATCATAGTGAAAGGCATTCAAAGAGATTGTGGGGGCACAGGGATCCAATTAAGGGGGACAAGTTTAAGGTTTGCCTGGTCCCCTAAAAATTAATGGCACTAGAGAAGATAGGGTTTGGGAACTATAGCTTAATGGATACAATGTGTAAAAAGCTTCAGTGAGTCATGGTGGGAAGAGGCCATGAGGGCAGCAAATACAGTCTTAGATGATGTTATTAATAGCACTAAAGGCTCTAAATTTCCTGTGGTGGCAAGACCAGCCCGGCCCAAGTGGATACTCACAACCTGGAACAGAGGGTCTTGGAGATCCCAGCATGTGAGGTATGATGAGAGGGTAAAATGATAGGAGGTGTCCTTTGGAAGGACTGTCTCCTTGACTTTAAAAGGGAGAACGAAATCTGTAGGTGAAATCTTTTTGGCTACAAAGAGGGCTGACGCCTCCTAAGGTCAAGGTCTCCTCGTCACTTGCAAAGATGTCGAAGAACATATTCAGACATTTCAAAGATGTCCTCATGTCCATCGGTTCCCACTCTGGAATTCTATCAATAAGGTGAGAGTTCCTCTAGTTGAAAAAAAGGTCTAAAAATACGTCCCTTTCTTGTGTAATTTCTGTAACCTCCAGGACACACCCACCTCCCCCTGCCAGCTCTGTAATGAAGCCACA
>NW_026743743.1:0-3269 GCF_022355385.1 Mustela nigripes
GACACACTGCATGTCAACATTGACTCTAG
Source organism: Mustela nigripes (assembly GCF_022355385.1). NCBI lineage: Eukaryota > Metazoa > Chordata > Mammalia > Carnivora > Mustelidae > Mustela > Mustela nigripes. Next base: position 30 of record NW_026743743.1, read on the forward strand.
TGGCCATAAGAAGCACTGCAAAATCTTCAGGTGTCCCTCCCACTACAGCTGACCTCTGCCTCCAGTAGCAGGAACCAACACTACCACTTCTTCCAGTGTCTCCCACTGGAGCTCACCACTGCCTCTAATTGCAGGAAACTGCACTGCCACTCCTTGCAGCATCTCACCCTGCAGCTTAGCCACTGCCTCCAGTGGAGACAATGTGTACAGCAATGCCAGGCACGGACTCGCACTGCATATCAACACTGCATCTTTGGCCATAAATGATACTGCAAAGCATCCTGGCATCCCTAGCAACAGGCAGCTGACCTCTGCCTCCAGTAGCAAAAATCAGCACAACTTCCTTTTCCAGCATCTCACTGTGCAGCCCACCACTGCTTCCAGTGCTAGGTAACTAGATTGCCACTCCTTGCAGCATCTTGAATTGCAGTTCACTGTTGTCTCCAGTGGCAGGAACTGACATGGCAACTTCTTCCAGGAACTCTCACTGCAGTTCTCCACTGCCTCGAGTGGTAGGAACCTGAGTGGCCACTCTTGCAGGGTTTTGCCTCCAGTAGCAACAAGTTGCAAAGCCATGCTACCTATGGTCTCCCACTCTTTCTCACCACTGCCTCTAATGACAGTAAAGAGCACGGCAAAGCCTTCTGGTATGCCCCAAACGGCAACTGACCACTAGCTTCAGTGGTGGGACACTTCACTGGCACTCCTTTTAGTGCCTTGAACTGCAGCTCAGCATTGCCTCCAGTGGAGACAAGGTGCATAGCCATGCCATCCATGGCCTTGCACTGCCACTAGTGGCTGTAAGCAGCACTGCAAAGCCATCAGGCATCCCTCACACTGCAACTGACCATCCCCTCCAGTGATGGGACTGTCACTGCACTTCTACCAAGGTTTCACGCTGCACCTCCACACTGCCTCTAGTGGCCACATTTTGCAAAGCCACACCATTAACTGTCTCACACTGCAGATCATCACCACCTCTCATGGCATTAATGAACACTGCAAAACCTTCTGGCATCACTCACACTCTAGCTTACCACTGCCTACAGTGATGGGAAATGACTTTCCCATTTCTTCCAGGGTCTCACAATGCAGCTCACAACTGCCCGAAGTGGTTGCAAGCTGACTGGCACGTCTCCCAGCTGCTCTCACAATACAGCTAAGCATTGCTTCCAGTGACAGAATTCTTCACTGCCATGCCACCAAACAACTCTCATTATTCAGCTTCCCACCACTGGAGGCAGTGCTGAGCTCCAGTGCAACAGATGCTGAAAGACAGGGCACTTCAGTTTGCCACCAAGGGAGGGTGTGATAAGCTGCAGTGGGCGAGACACTGGAAGATGTGCTGCTGGAACTTCCTGACAATGGATGCAGTGGGCAGGCACAGTGCAAGGCATGGGAAGTTGAAGCAGTGTGGATTCCCTCCACTGGAGGCAGTGCTGAGTTGCAGTCTGAGGGATGGTGGAAGATGTGCCAGTGTGGCTTGAGACCAGTGGAGGTGTTGTGAGCTGCATTGCCAGACACTGGAAGGCCTAGCAGTGCAAGATCACACCACTGGAAGGAATGGTGAGCTGTGGTGCTAGAGGCACTAGAAGACATAGCAATGCTGCTTGCCACCACTGGAGGAAGCGGCAAGCTGCCATGGGAAAAGTGCTGGAAGAGGAGTCAGTGAAGCCTGTCAGCACTGAGGGCAATGGTGAGGTGCTGGGTGACAGACCCTGAAAGGTGAGGCACTGAAGCTTCTTTCTACAGTATGGTATGGTAAGCTGTATAGTCTCTGTTTTCCCAGGCTCAAGAGTGGAGGTAACAACCCCTGGAGCCAACCCCCACTCATCATTGTGCCCTGTGTCCCCAGGTTTGGTGGTAATAGGCTGTCAGGATGGTGCAGCAGGTGTCTCCCAGTGGGGGCTCTGGAGCCAGGGGGAACCAAACGTGACACATGGTGTCTTTTGAACCGAGGTATTGAGTGTTTGTTTGGAAGAGTCTATTTGCTTCTCCAAAAAGGACAAGGGCATTGGCCAACTTTTGAAGTGAATGACCACTAAAGAAACAAGCCTGTATCTCTCCTTCTCCCAGGACTTGGAGCAGGTGTTCAGGCTTCAGGTGGGATGTGCCTGCTTATCCCCACCTGACAACCCTTCTTCACGCTGGCTCCACGAGACCTGAAGTTTGGAAATCAGCATCTGAGTCTGTTATGCAGCTTGTCCCAGGACATCAGTGTTCAAAGATTATAGCAGGTCCATTGGGTGCAAGGTCACATCCATGCCAGGATGAGAGGTAAAACTTCTCTTTCACCCCAAACATCCTGGGCTTTTCTCTTGTTTCCAGTGGAGCCACAAAGTCACACTGAAGCAGCTGTCAGTAATGTAGAGTGGGTGCCAGAGTTCCTGAGTTTCCCTGCAGGGTGCTCATGGCAGGGGATCCCATTTAATCTGTTAATTTCTGGCTTTTGAAGGTATTTAGAAAAGCTCTTTCCTAGGCAATCCTTGGATTAAAAGGGGAAGATGAGATGGGCTCAGTGTGTGTTTTGAACATAGAATTTTTCCTTCATCTAATAGTGTTTATTCTGTTGGGCCTAGGCTGTGGTAGAATGGCCAGCATCTAGAGTTAGGTGGCTGTTTGTGGTCAGATAGAGACATGGATGATGGCTTCTCCTTTGTCCAAGATTATGTATCCAAATGGATTTGTCTTTTCATCCAGAGTTTCAATGAGGGCAGAGGGAAATTTCAAAAGGATTACAAGGAACCTTGGATGATTGAGAAGGGAAACTTGACTTTCCAGTTTCACTCAGTGGACCATCTAGATAGTTGGACATGCCATATTTTCTCTGCAGTTTCATTGGTGGTGAAGTTATAAGGAGAGTCTTTGGGAATTCTCCTGGGTAGAGGCATTCTGGTGGCTTCATGGGGCTTGGCGTCAGAAACCCTGGGGTGAAATTCTGTAGCTGCTTGCCTGATCCTGGGTGAGTCATGTTATCCCACAGGTTTTCCATTTTTTCCTTACGAAATGGGTATCAGGGAATGTTCTGTTTAAAGTGGAACCCTCCTGTACTGTCGGTGGGCATGCGGGCTGTTGCAGCCACTCTGAAAAAGAGTATGGTGGTTCCTCCAAAAGCCAAAAACTGAAGAACCCTAGGATCCAGCCACTGCACTGCTATGTATTTCCCCAAAATGCACAAAAATGCACATTCAATGGGGTACAAGCACCATGATGTTTATAGAAACATTATCAACAATAGTG
>NW_026743744.1:0-3268 GCF_022355385.1 Mustela nigripes
GATCCCAGGACTCTGAGATCATGACCTGAGCCGAAGGCAGCGGCTTAACCCACTGAGCCACCCAGGCGCCCCTTGTTGGTGTATTTTAAAATTTCTTCCTGTGCACTCATTTTCAGTGAGAATTATATCCCTTATGGCCTAGGTTAAGGATGGTCCCTCTGAAGTTATTTTGCATTTGATTTTGCTGGGCATCTCAACCACCCACAAGGCTAAGGCAAACTTTATGTTAAATTCTTATTCTGAAGATGGGTGTATCACAGATGCAGCACAATGCGGTCTCTCAGTCGTGCTGCTTTAGACTTTCAGTTTTTCGTGGGGATTTCTCTTTTCCCTCCCACTCCCCCCGGAAAAACAATTCTCTGACTATAGAAAGTCTTCCTTGCAGTCTTAACTAACTAGGTAGGCGAGCCTGGGGAGGGGTTATTGGAAAATTCTGACCATATGCAAATGTTTCCTTGTCAACATCCCACCTTGGGTGGGCCACAAACCTGCCTTCTAAGTCCTGGTAGAGGCAAGGTCGAAGTCATGAGAATCTCCCTCTTCCAAAAGCTTTTTCTCTTCTGTCACCAGGCCAGCTATGGCTTCAGTTCCAGTGCTTACAGACCCTGCTTTCAGTTCCCTCTTCATTTCTGGAAACTGATTTTTTTCTTCTTTCTTGCATATTCAGTTATCTATTTAACTTATTGTTCTGGTTTTATCCGGCATTACTGCATTATAGCATTAGGATTTCTAGTATAGCTTTGTCTGCTCTGTGGCCAGAAGCAGACATGTGCAGAAGGATTGAGTAAACCCTGGGTGAAGCTTGGTATTAGAGCTTTCCCACGGTCTTGGGGCTCACCCAGCCAGCTAAAAGGTTATTCTCTGAGTTCAACTCACAGGTGATAAAACTTCCTCTAATGGTGTCAACTTTGTGTGGTGTCCAAGAGGGTCCTGACTTTCACTGCATTCTGTGCTCTTGGAGACTATTTCCTGGAATGTGTTCGCAGGATATTAATATACACCCAGAGACAGATTTTATGTGTATGGGAGTTTGGAAAATTATGGGTTAAACCAATTTAAACGTGTTCCTGTACTGCGGTATTTCTCAGAAAAGAAGAAAGGAGCAGCTGCCTTTAGCATCACTCCTGAATATAAAAGGAAGTAGAAAGGAATATGTTTAAGCATGAGCAATGGTTGGTGGCATGGGATGAAAACCGGGTCGGAGCACCTCTGAATCCAACCCCAGAAAGCAGCAGAGACTACAGTTTGGGGGGCTGCTTCACTGTTTTTTTTTTTCCCCCAAGCATATGACTGTCCATTTAGCAGGGATTCTTAATTTTAATTTAATCTAATTATTTTATAATTTAGAGAAAACACGCCCATAATTTACATGACATTGACTTATTGTCATAATCAACCTTTTTTTTTTAAAGATTTTATTTATTTATTTGAGTGAGAGAGAGCATGAGTGTGGGGTATGGGGGAAGGGCAGAGGAAGAGGGAGAAGCAGACATCCTGCCGAGCAGGGAGCCCAATGTGGGACTCAATCCCAAGACTCCAGGATCATTATTTGAGCTGAAGGGAGATGCTTAACCAACTGAGCTACCCAGGCACTTCATCAGTCCACCTTTTTCATTTTGGATTCTTCTCAGGCTAGATATCCCATGTAGAGAGAGAAACAAAAGAAATGTTTCCTATTGCACTTGTGGGGGGGTCACATCATTTGTAATGACAGCTGACATCTACTGAGCTCTGACTGCCTTCCAGGTGCAGCGGCCAGCATTCTACAGGTGTGTAAACCTCGTAAGTCTGTTTAGTCGGGTTCTATAGTTAGACCCATTTTACAGAGGGTAAGACTGAGTTGTAGAGACTCCAAGAACCACCTCCCTGTCTACGGTTTTGTTTCACCTGGATCTTCACTTTCTAAATAAATTGTGAGACTCCTGACTCTGGGGAACAAACAGAGGGTTAGGGAAGGGGAGGTAGGTGGGCGGGTTGGGTCACTGGGTTATGGGCAGTAAGAAGGGCATGTGAGCTGATGAACACCGGATATTATACGCAGTTGATGAATCATTGAACAGTACATCAGAAACTAATGATGTACTATATGTTGGCTAATTGAATTTAAAAAAAAAATAAAGTAAATAAATAGTGAGAAAGATAAATGCTGACTTTCCAGACTGAATCTAAGGCATTTTGGCACCTGTCTTGAGTAAAGAGCAAGATGGAAGCCGTCATCTAACCAGCTCTTCTAGGGTTCAAATGTCCCAGCTTCTAGACTTTTGGCTGCCACATGCCATTGGGCAGAAGCTTCACCTCCGATTTAGTCTCTTCATCTACTAATCAAGGTTAATAATATTAGGCACAGCTACCTCATAGGATTTTTAGGTTACTGAGTGAAATAAAATATATATGGAGGGGTTTTTTTTACACCATAAAGCACTTTGCAACATGTAAACCACTATTTTTGTTAATGGGGCATAGTTTTATTTTCTTTGTACTTATGATGGGAATCCGAGGGAAGGCCATGATCCTGGCAGAGCACAATGTGGCCAGCAGTCTGAGTTAAAGGTGTGGAGTAGCTGCTGATTCTCAGGTGCTCCAGGCGGTTTGGGGTGTCAATCATGGAGACAGAACATTCCATCCCTGTTCAGTCCAAGGCCCAGAACCATGAGCTTCCTTCCTAAATCCCGCTCTAGCCTGGTTTTGGTGGTTATACTTTTTTTTTTTTTTTTTTAAGATTGTATTTATTCATTTGACACACAAAGAGAGATCACAAGTAGGCAGAGAGGCAGGCAGAGAGAGAGGAGGAAGCAGACTCCCTGCTGAGCAGAGAGCCCAATGTGGGGCTTGATCCCAGGACCCTGAGATCATGACCTGAGCTGAAGGCAGAGGATTAACCCACTGAGCCACCCAGGCACCCCGCGGTTGTGGTTATACTTTTAAAGTAAATACTAATATTTTATTCCAGACTGTTTTGATGTGAATGTGTGAGCCTTTTGTCAATGCAAAGGTTAACTTTCTGGGAACGTTACATATTCTTATTATTTCCCCCGCACCAGACGATCTCAAGACTCTTTACGATAAAAAAAAAAAAAAAAATATTTTTAAAGAAACGTATTGTACTTAACTCTATTTATAAAAGGGGGCCCAAACACGTCTGCTTCTCCTAAATCTGCCTAACAACTCGGGCAATAAATATTTCTGTATTTGTTTTTGGAGTCCATGTGAGCAGTCAGACATGTTTGATTTAGACTTAGTTCCCTTGAGCAGATGCATTTCCTTTTCC
>NW_026743745.1:0-3268 GCF_022355385.1 Mustela nigripes
TGCTTTGGTGAGTGCTGTGAAGTGTGTAAACCTGGTGATTCACAGACCTGTACCCCTGGGGATAAAAATAAATGTTTATAAAAAATAAAAAACTAAAAAAAAAAAAAAAAAGAAGAAGAAGTGAGCGAATACATTCAGCCCGCACTCGACTGGAGGGGATTAACAATGACATAGAATTCAGAAGGTGGGGATCCCTGGGGCCATCTCAGAGGATGGCCACCACAAAAATAGAAATAGAAACAAGGTTAGATGGAGACATGGGACCCGGTGAAATTTATCCGGGGGAGCCAGTGATGAAGATACAGGTAGGAAGACCAACTCATCCCAGCTTGCTTGAGTCTCTCTTGTTTTTAGCAGTGCCAATCCTATGTCCCAGGAAAACCCTTGGTTCTTGGCACATAGAGACTTTTGGTCACCCTGTGGGTGTTCTGGCAATTTCGAATTCTCCATTCCAGTGTGTGCTCTGTCAGTCCAAAGGGGTTGCTTTCTCTCTCACAGTCGCTCTACACAGACAGAGCCAATGGGAACCCATGGGACAGGGTCTACCCTGAATTGGGCCATGCATGAGTTGCCATAATGAGAGATGTTCCTAATTTGGCAGCGTGGACCTTCCCTGGGAAGACCTCCTTACTGAATGGTATACAGTTTATTGTGTCACGCAGGGCATTGTTGCTAATGCCACTTTGGTTGGCACCGGGCTGGTGGATATTGGCACGCCACCCTGCAGCCAGGGCACGGGGCCATCATGACAGATGGATTCGTGTGCTGGCATGTTGTGGAATCAACAGGTCCACTGCATGCAAAAGTGATAGGCTAGAAAGGGATTTCAGACACTCGGAATGCAGACTGAGCCCTAGGAGACTTTGGGATATTGTCTAGGCAGTGCTGAGAGATGAGTTTCCTGAAAACAGAATGAAGCAGACTGATGCCCTCTGAAAGACTTTGTAAAAGAATTTGGCATCAAAGAAAATTCCACCCATCCTTGATTTTTTTCTCTCTTAGTGGCAACAAATGCCCAAATGGAAGATCACCTCCTTCCCACCAACGAATCAGAGCAACACAGAGACAAAGAGAAAGAGAGCCTCTGAATCTAATTGAACCTTCAAGTCTCCCTCTGCTTTGTCTATTTCTTTGTGCCTGTATGGTTAAACCAGGTGACGAGTTAATAGAAAAGTCCTATGGCGAAATCTCCTCAAAGAAACACTTTTGCTAAAAATAAGTTATCTCATACATTATTATAATTTTTTTTTTTTTACCCAAGAGTCATCCTCATTCCACTAGAATGTAATTCAATTTACCATTGTGACTATTATTCCCTGCATTTTCCTTAGAAACCTTGGGAAATCATACTCTCAGCCAAAAGGAGTAGTGGCAGGCATAGAAAAGGAATGATTTTTAGTTTCGATACAATGCTTTTCTTAGCAATCAGAAAAGCAGGACAAAGGACAAATCAGGCAAACAGGGCACTGGCCTGACATGGATATGCTGATAGTTCTGATGGCTCAGATACTTGGATTCTCAGAATATCTGTCTGCATCAGACAGATTTGCGCTGCTGTGGGGAAAGAAGACAGAGATTTCAGATAGAAACTACTAGAAGTTGTAAGATTGGGAAGGGGGTCACAGAATCTCAGCCATGGTCATACAGTTTCTCAGGGTCTGTTAATTGTCCTCTCTAAGGCATTCTTATCTATAATCCTACCTGGGCAGTGATGGTAGGGAAGGTGTTATGAGCCCCGCTTTATCTCTGAGGAAAGGGATGACGAGACTTCCTTCACATATCTGAACTCCAGCCAGTATCTTACCCTTAGATCCCGAAACTGTCACTAAAACATGGCCCAGTGAGGTCCGAACCACATACCATTCAGGGCCCGAGTACCCATAATCCAGCACTTGAAACCCATTCAACGACCCCCTTCACATCGTGTGACAAAGAAAATGATGCCATTCTCTTTTTTTAAAATAGATTTTAATGTTATTTTAGACCAAGTACATATAACAGAAATAACATTTTTTTTGAAGAGTTTATTTATTTATTTGACAGACAGAGATCACAAGCAGGCAGAGAGGCAGGCAGAGAGAGAGGAGGAAGTAGGCTCCCTGCTGAGCAGAAAGCCCGATGCGAGGCTCGATCCCAGGACCCTGGGAACATGACCTGAGCCGAAGGCAGAGGCTTAACCCACTGAGCCACCCAGGCGCCCCAGAAATAACATTTGACTTAGGGTGTGAGTCTTAAAGCCATGATTCACTTATTATTGGGCTTTCTTTTCTTGAGGTATAATGGATATATAACTTTAAATTAGTTTCAGATATACAACATAATCACTCAATATTTGTATATATTTCAAAATGATCCCCCCAATAAGTCTGGTTAGAATCTGTCACCATACAGTTAGAATTTTTTTCTTATGATGAGAAATTTTTTCATATATATAGATATAATTTTATATATAATAATATTAACATGTATATATTTTATTAAGCTTTTCAAAAAAAATCCGGCACAGTGAACATAGTGTTCCATTAGTTTCAGGTGTGTGATGTAGTGATTCAACAATTCTATACATTACTCAGTGCTCATCATGATAAGTGTATTGTTTAATCTCCATCACCTATTTATGTATCCCTCCCACCTCCTTGATGGGAACCTTCATTTCATCTCTATAGTTAGGGGTCTGTTTCTTGGTTTGTCTTTCTCTCCTTCTGTTTTTTCCTTTGCTCATTTGTTTTGTTACCTAAATCCCACATATGAGTGGAATCATGTGGTATTTGTTTTTCTTTTATTTCACTTAGCATTATACTCTCTAGATCCATCCATGTTGTTGCAAATGGCAAGATTGCATTCTTTTTCATGGCTAAATAATATTCCATTGTATTTATATACCATATCTTCTGTTGATGGACAGTTGGGTTGCTTCCATAATTTGTCTCTTATAAACAATGCTGCAATAAATGTTGGAGTGTATGTATCCCTTTTAATTAGTGTTTTCGTATTTTGGGGGTAAATATCCAGTAGTGCAATTACTGGATCGTAGGGTAGTTCTGTCTCTAACTTTTTGAGGAATCTCTGTACTGTTTTCCACAGTGGCTGCACCAGTTCACATTCCCACCAGCCATGCACAAGAGTTCTTTTCCTATGATGAGAAATGTTAAGATCTACTCCCTTGGGAACTTTCAAATATGCAATACAGCATTATAACCTACTGTCACTATGTTGTACATCACATTCCTAGGACTTATTTATTTAACAGCTGGAATTTTATAGCTTT
>NW_026743746.1:0-3267 GCF_022355385.1 Mustela nigripes
TATTTTGAGACTTATTTCTTTCTCTTCCCCTGAAGCATTTTTTTTTTCATACCTATCTATAGAGTTTAGAGTTCTGAATGTGTTCTTCAGTGAATGTCTTAGGGGAATGATTATGGGTTTTCTCTCCCAGCGAATCCTTGGGACTTCTAAATTCCTAACAGCATTTCACACACTAAAAAAAGCACTGCCTATCTACATTCTTAGATGCTCCCAGAAGTCCAGGTTGGGGATGACTGGTTCTCAAAAACCTTCCAACTTATCCTGACATTTTCTAATTCCTTTTGGATTTTACTCATTTTGTCTTTCTTCAAGGTAACAAATGGAGAAATGCTTCAGGAAAAAATGAATAGGCCAAAGTGCCTAAAGTTTAAAATCAAACAAAATGCTTCTGATTGGTTTTAATGTGAACCTGTATATATCATTCTTATCATTATTAGCCTTACAGTTACTCATGTGTCTATTATCTTTTCATTGAAAAAATGTATTACTTCAGAAATCTTGTTTTCCTTGTCTGTCAATATCAAGGTTTCTACCAGAATCCATTTTCTAGTAGGGAAGTTATAGTAGAAGATTTGGAGTCAGATAGACCTCAGTTTATTTCTTTTAGATTATTTATTTATTAGGGTGCCTGCGTGGCTCGGTAAGTTGGGTGTCTGCCTTCAGCCCAGGTTGTATCCTGGCTCTCTGGGATACAGCCCTACTGTTGGGATCCCCTCAGGAAGCCTGCTTCTTTCTCCCTCTGCTTCTCCCCCTGCTTATGCTCTCCCTCGGTCTCTATCAAATAAATAAAATATTTTAAAAAAAGAATATTTATTTACTTACTTGAGAGAAAGATAGCACAATCAGGGTGAGGGGCAGACAGACGGAGAGCAAGATGCAGGCTCCCCTTGACCAGGGAGCCAGACTTAGGGCTTGATCCCAGGACTCCAGGATCATGACCCTAGCCAAAGGGCAGATGCTTAATCTACTGAGCCACCCAGGTACCCCCAGGCCTCAGTTTAAATTCTAGCTTTACTGTTATTTTACAACCAGGAAAATAGGTAATTTCTGTATATATGTATATAGTTTGTGATGTTTTTCTTAAGTATTCTTACCAAAAAATAAATACATAATATAAAATAAAATAATTAAAATCAGTAGTGAGATGACAGTCACAAGGAAACCACATGTTACTTTTGTTTAAAAAAAAAAAAGACTTTTTTTTTTTTTTATTTTGTTTGAGGAAAAAAAAAAAAAAAGGCTTAGAAGGAGAAAGAGCAAAATCCAATAGGAAAAACATACAAGAAAAGAGGAGTATGCAGTTCAAAGAAAAGGAAAGACAATTAATCCTTAAAAATGGGAAAACCACTTAATCTCACAATCAGAAATTAAAACTACATTCAATGTAGTTGGGTTGCTTAGTTAGGTAAGGGTCAGACTTTTGGTTTTAGCCCAGGTTCTGACCTCACGGTCTTGAGATGAAGCCCAGGATCATGCTCAGCATTCACTTTGCAGTTGTTTTGGGATTCTCTCTCCAATTCCTCTTGACCCTCCCTGCCATGCTCATGCATGTGTGTGCTCTCTTTCTCTCAAATAAATAATCTTAAAAAAAAAAACAACTAAATTCAGTTGCCATTTCTAATCATCATATGAGAATAACATTGCATTAGAGAACCTGAGGAAAAACAGGTAATTCTACATTGCTTGTGGAAATTCAAAATACTTTCACTCCTATGGAAGGAATATAAACAGATAAATAAAAAGGAAAACAGATAAATGTTTTTAAGGTGTTTAACATAGACTTGATACATATTAAGACGAATGGATAAGGAAGATGTGGTCCATATACACTATGGAGTATTATGCCTCCATCAGGAAGGACAAATACCCAACTTTTGTAGCAGGACTGTAAGAGATTATGCTGAGGGAAATAAGTCAAACAGAGAGAGTCAATTATCACATGGTTTCACTTATTTGTGGAGCATAATAAATAACATGGAGGACATGGGGAGATGGAGAGGAGAAGGGAGTTGAGGGAAATTGGAAGGGGAGGTGAATCATGAGAGACTATGGACTCTGAAAAACAATCTGAGGGTTTTGAAGGGGTCAGGGGTGGGAGGTTGGGGGAGCCAGGTAGTAGGTATTAAGGAGGACACACATTGCATGGAACACTGGGTGTGGTGCAAAAACAATGAATTCTGTTATGCTGAAAAGAAATTTAAAAAATAAAAATTAAAAAAAAAAGATCTATTTAGTCACCTCTATAATGTGAACTTTATAGCCTGAAAAAATATATAGGGTACAAGAAAGAATGGAATAAGAGAAGGACTTGGGCTCCTAGTTTATAGAGAATAGTAAATACATGTGTTTCCACATAAGTCAACTTAAACAGTTTACATACAAATGAACTTAGAATATATATTTGTTTCCAGTGAAGTACAGTCAGAAGTAAAATTAGCTTGCATATATTGTCATTTAATATAATCTCAGAAAAGAAACCTCTGTTACCAAGGAGAACCAAGGACTAGTCAGTATACGTTCATGAATGATGTTCTCAGGCCAAAGAATGCATGAGTTTGTGGAAATATCCTTTCATGGGGAGATTCCAAATACAGGGAAATACTGGATTTTAGAAATGCATAGTCAGCATCCAGAGTCTCTTTTAGAACACAAATAACATTTCTCAAGTCATTTGATCAACGGTTTTCCCCAGAATTAAAGAATTTGGCACAGTTCAGTCTCCTAATACATATCCACCTAGCAATAGATTTGTTTCTGAGAAGCATGTTTTGTATCAGAAAGCTAGCATTGAATTATTGCCCTGGGGGGTGGTGGTGGATAGAAACTCTTATATATTTTAAAGCTATGTATTCTCCCTATAGAAGAGATAGATTCAAGCCTTGGAGAAATTATTTCTGTAATACATAACTATTGACAGAATATCCATTTCTGATTCCCATAACAACTATATTTCACATAGGTAAGGTTTTTGAACTCCCCTCCCATATTTAGCTCCCCATCTTGACTTAAGACTGTGTCTACATGTAAATTCAAGAAAATTTTATTTTCAATTTTCAATGGTAAGATTTGAATTTTGCCCATAAATAGGATGTGTCTGCTCTTGGTACCTGAGTGTTAATGAGATTCTTTTTTCCATTTTAGAAGTTCTTAGTTCATCTCTTTCTTTGGGCTCCATTAGAACACCATGTACAAAATGGAGGAAGCAAACCAATCTATGGCATCTGAGTTCATTTTTCGTGGACTTTGTGATTCAAGGTTGCTCCAGAC
>NW_026743747.1:0-3267 GCF_022355385.1 Mustela nigripes
TTCCAAAGCAGAGCCCTGGGGAAGAGTGAAGGGACAACCCGAACTATGGTTAAAAATTGGGGCCTAGGGGCATGGCAAGCCCAATATGCTGTCTCTTCTTCCAGCAACTGAGAGGCCTTACCTGTGGACTGGGCTAAGGCTGAGGGTCACAATGTGTGTGTGCTACCTATGTGGCCCACGAGCAATGGCGGGGCTTCATCGGACACACAAGTATCCACTACACTGAACATTATACAACAAGCCTACCACAAGCTTTCTTGCCATCCGGAAGGAGTTCTGATTTCTGCATCATTTTCAAACATGGGCAGTGATTGGAGATAAGGTCTAGGTTCTAAATCCTGAAAACCGAGGCTGGGAAGATATAACGATCTAAGGCAATGGCTGGTCCGATGTGCTCAGTGAGCGGCCAGCTGTATGGGTGGGGCCAGGAGGTGCAGGCTCAGCCTCTGTCAGAAAGGGCATTATTGCGCAGGTCAGCCTATATATTTTGGGTACAGCCAAGTGGCGTGCTGGTTGATCTTCATTTGGGGTTTCTGGGTAGCCCCAGAAGGCAATGTTTTTCTTCTGGAGGGCAGGCAGAGCGCTGCATTATAATTCTGGATTGCCGAACTGGATGGCTTGTGGGCCATAGTCTGAGGATGGAAGTCTGAGGACACAAGCTAGGCTTAGGATTCTGGGTGAGGACATGGCAGGCACAATCTACAGACCTGAATTGAGATCTCGTGCATCTGAAGTCAGGGTGAGGATCAGAAGATCGCTCAAGTTGGACCTTATGTCCCTGAGGGCCCCTTCATGAAGGGGGGAGGGATCACGAGGCCATGTGTGTTTTCTCACGATGGGAGATGTGAGAAGCTCCCAACTGCAAAGATTCTTCTGCAGGACAATTGAGACCTGTTGGTTGGCTCCAGGCTAATTATTCTGAGCAGGGTTCTAAGGATGGATGGTGGGGTAGGCCACCTCGCATTCCAGTTGTCTCCTAGCAACAAGACAAGTTGGATCTCTGGATTTTGCGGAGCAACCGAATACTCTGAGTTGAAATGGACTCTCCTGTGGATGGGTCCTAATGTGTTTTTGTGTCTATGGATACCTTGGAATGACGCGGTGGCCCTGGGGCCATGAAGGGTTCTCCTAAACATAGGCTTTGACATCGCTCTACACATCGTGCAAGTTTCCCATGTGTAGATGGGATTTGTTCAGATGGGTGATTCAAGAAACAGCCATATGCTGGTATTGAAATCCAGTCCTCTGAGGAGAGATCCCTGGAAACCAAAGCAATGGATCCGATTAGGGCCTAGGGGCCTGTTCGTTCCTTTTTACCTCTGGGGATATCAGGCTACAAGTCTGAGTGCAGGTAGGTTCTCAGATGGGCTCAGATTGCTCCTTTTTGTCTTGGGAAGCCACCACTATTGGGATGGCCTCAGGGACTTTGGAGGTTTATCCTATTAGTAGCGTTGTGGCCATTGGAATGGACACATAGAATTCCCTTGGAGAGGGCAAGTACAGTCCTCACCTTGGCTCCAGGGGCCTAAGCCTGTAGGCTATGTAGGCCAGGGCTGTTTAGATACTTGTCTGAAAAGAGAAACTCGGCTTATGTTTCGGGTCATAGGTATGGCAGGACTGATCTACAGACCATGGGAGAACTCTTCGGAATATGAAAAAGGGCGAGTGTGAGGTTCTTGCTCAAGTATTTATCTCTGGATATCGTGCCATTCATGGTCATGAAATTTCCGGGTGACTTCATGGGAAATGGACGATTCTAACTCCCTGGGGGTTTGGCCCATTCCAAAGAGTTTGGGGTCATTCTGTGGGATGGAAGAAGTCCGTTTTTTGTTGTTGATTTGTTTTGTTTTGTTTTTCAACCTCAGGTGTCCCACCAAATGAGGGATTCCAGAGTAGAGCCCTGAGGAGGGGCGATTGGACAACCAGAAAGCTGGTTAACATTGGGGCCTAGGGAAAGCTAGACTTGGGTTTCTGGGCGAGGGCACGGCATGTACCCCATGAAGATCTGAAGCAATATCTCATGCATCTGAAGTCAGAGCGATGATCAGACTTTGGCTCAGCTTGGATTTTCTGTTCATGACGGCCCCTTCATGAAGGGAGCCGAATTTCGAGGCCGTGGAGGTTTTCCCTCGTTGGGAGTGGTGGGATGCCCCCTCCTAGGAATCCTTCTGCGGGACAATTGAGTCCTGTTGGACAGCTCCAGGACATCCCATATGGATGAGTCCAGAACAACGTTCGAGGATGGATGCCTGGGAAGCCCGCCTCGCATTCCAATTGTCTCCTAGCGACAAGACAGTTTAGATCTGATGGCTCTGCGGGAACAACCGTGGTGGCTGAGTTGAAATGGACTTTCCTGAGGATGGGTCTAATGTGTGTTTGTGTCCATGAGGGCCTTGGAATGGGGCGGCGGCACCGGGACCCTGAAGTATTCTCCTAAGCTTTTGACATAGCTCCCATGCACAAGTTTACTTGTGGAGACGAGGTTTGTTCTGATGGGTGCCTCAGGAAAAACCCAATGCTGGTAGTGGAATCCAGGGTTTTGAGGAGACATGCCTGTAAACCAAAGCAATGGATCCGATTTGAGCCTAGGGTCCTGTCCGGTCAATCTTCTTCTCTGGGGACATCCTTCTAGGGTATGAGTGGAGGTAGATGCTCAGCTGGTGTCAGACGGCCCTTTTTTGTCCCAGGCGATCTATAGTATTGGGATGGTCTCAGGGACTTTGGAGGGTTCTCCTAATTTGTACGATTTTGGACAATGGAATGGGCAGAATTCCCATGGATTGCGTAGGCACAGTCCTAATGTGTGGCTCCAGGGTCCCCAGCCTGGATGGTGTGTCGCCCAGGACTTTGAGGACAGAAGTCTGAAAACACAAACTCAGCTTATGTTTGGGGACGTAGGTATGGCAGGCCTGATCTACAAAACATGAGAAGACATCTTCAGGATATGAAGATAGTGCGAGTCTGAGGCGCTTGCTTAGGCTTTTGTCTCTGGATTTTGTTTCAGCGATGGCCGTGGAATGTCGAGGAGGACTCATGGGCCATGGTCGAATCTTGCTCTCTGTGGATTTGGCCCGATCCCTATTGTTTTTCGTCAATCTGTTGGATGGAGGACTCCTTTCAGGGTTGTTACCTCAAGTGTCCCACCAAAAGAGGAATTCCAAAGCAGAGCCCTGGGGAAGAATGAAGGGACAACCCGAACTATGGTTAAAAATTGGGGCCTAGGGGCATGGCAAGCCCAATATGCTGTCTCTCCATCCAGCCACTGAG
>NW_026743748.1:0-3267 GCF_022355385.1 Mustela nigripes
TTAGATAAGCTATCTAGCTGATCTCCGGCTAGCTGAAGTAGTCTCAGCCTGCTACTTCTCCGCCATCTTGACTCCTCCCCCTCCTCATTAAGATTTAAAGGTTCTATCCTATGAAAATGTTAAGTAAAGATGACTGGGTGACACATTAATTCCCCTTTCTATCTTATTTTCCTGCCTTTCCCGTTCTACCATAACCATCTTTATTGCACTTATGATAGGAAATGCTGCATGATGACGTTTAAGCCTCTTACTTGCACATGTGTAATATACTCTAAGTATCCTTTATTCAAATACAAATACTCCCTGTTGTTATATTTTAAATGCTAACTAAAAGCTGGTATTAGTCATTTTTTCTTTACCATGTGCTAGAAAAATGCTATGATTTTATTTGACGAGACCAGATTCTTCCATAATAAGGTTTAATTGTCTACTCAACAAGACTGCTGGACTTTGCTGAATGAAGAAATGAGAGTTTCAGGTCCCCGGGTCACATAAATACTTCTCTTACTGGTGCTGGACAAGATGTGAGAAGTACAAATTTAGAAAGGCAGAACCTAACTTATGGATTTTCCTCATTTTAAAAGTGCCAGAAGAATGCTTTAGCATGACTTGCCTGTCTGAGCTTTGTGGTGGCTCAGGATGGTCTCAATACCTACCATAGAAATGAACTGCACAAAAGCGCTGTGTATGTATGAACGCTGTGTATGTCTGTGCACTTAGGTCAACATTCATGACCATTAAAAAGTCCAATTATCTAGTGCAATTGGACTTCTCGCCATCGCTAGCAAGGCTCTCACCTGACCATTTTGAGTATAATATTGTTCATTAAACTATTTTCTGCCAATTAACTGTAAATATTGTGAGTTATTAGATTCTTTTTAAAAAATCTAAATACATTTAATGCCTTACAAACAGTTTTTCAGGCTTAGGGAAATGTTTTCAACTGGTTTCATTACTAACCAATGTGATCCTCAGAACAAATGTTAGAAACACTTTGCTTACCTTGAAATATTAACAAAGAAAAGTTGAAAATAGGTCACAGGAAATTGTATATTTTTACTTTATCCAGTGTTGAAACCATTTTCTTCCTCTTTTTAAAATAAATATTTCAATCACATACCTATCATTTTAGCTTGGTTGCTTTTCTCGTCATGTTTGAGCTAATGCAATTAGCTCTACATTAGTCTCACTTCCAATCCACCTTACAAAGTGCCAGGAAACTAATCTCCCTTAGACTTTGCTGTAACATGTCACTTCTCTTATCAAAAGCATTCAGAGTTTTCATGTTGCTTATGCAGGGCAGCATTCCAATTATAAAATTCTGTCCTTAGTAGTAGCCTACCCAGACTTTCCAGGTTTCCTCTATGTTTCAGACACATCCTCCGCTTCAGTCTATGCAAAGGGTCACTATTACTAGAACCTTTCTGAGGATCGCTCCCTCTCTGCTGCATTCATTTTCTTTAGGCTTCTAAAATACCCTTTTTAGCTCCTCTACATCTACTTAAATTCTCTTTTCAATTTTCACATCCTATTTTATGATGCCAACAGTGTTCACTTGTGTGTGTGCATTTACTTACTGAGTAACTTTCTTACTATTTGGTGGATAGTTCTGAGTTTTAATACAGCTATAGATTTAATATAGGTATAGACTCTTGATTTTTTGTTTGTTTTTGTTTTTTTTACATATTTGCAATATCCGTATTTTATTTTATACATATATTTTATACATATTTATATTACATATTTATATATCAAGATACATTTTTATCTTTTCTTTTATAATTATTATACTCCTAATTTTTTTGTAGTCACATTGGATAGCATTTCTAACACGAGAGTTTAGAATAATGCAAATGATAGGCATTATTCCCTTACTGCTGTCTTAGTGAGAATTCATCAAGTATTTCCCTATACATAAATGTTACATTTTGTATGTTACATTTGAGGAATAGAAACAGACACACACACAGACAGACACATACACATATACACAACATAATCATCTTAGGATAATTCATTTTAGGATGAATTCATTAAATCTTTCAGAATTTTTTAAGTTAGAAATTGATGTTGAATTCTGAAATAACTCTTAAGCATCTAGGCAGGAGCATGATAATGTTTACTTAAATATATTAATGTGCTGACTGACAGTTATGGCTGTTTAAAATGTTGAAGCATTTTTGCATTGTTGTAGTATACCCCACTTGGTCAGAATACATTATTTTTTAATGTACCATTTTGTTTTGCCAATATTTTATTTTAGATATTTGCATTGATATACATAAATAATATCATCTTTAATTTTCATTGTTGGAGTTTCAAGCTTTATAGTTTCAATTGTTCTCACCTCATACTAATACTCTGAGTATTTTCCTTTTCTTCATTATTTTTTGTGATGATGTTATTTGCATGACTGCCTGATTTGTATGTGTTTGGGGGAGAATATGTACAGAGAAATTATAATTTGTTAATGGCCATTATATAATGGAAACCTGGAATATCTATCTTTCTTTTTTATTTTTTTTATAAACATATAATATATTTTTATCCCCAGGAGTACAGGTCTGTGAATCGCCAGGTTTACACACTTCACAGCTCTCACCATAGCACATACCCTCCCCAATGTCCATAATCCCAACCCCCCTCCCCCCAGCAACCCTCAGTTTGTTTTGTGAGATTAAGAGTCACTTATGGTTTGTCTCCCTCCCAATCCCATCTTGTTTCATATATTCTTCTCCTACCCCTTAACCACCCATGTTGCATCTCCACTTCTTCATATCAGGGAGATCATATGATAGTTGTCTTTCTCTGCTTGACTTATTTTGCTAAGCATGATACGCTCTAGTTCCATCCATGTCATCGCAAATGGCAAGATTTCATTTCTTTTGATGGTTGCACAGTATTCCATTGTGTATATATACCACTTCTTCTTTATCCATTCATCAGTTGACGGACATCTAGGTTCTTTCCATAGTTTGGCTATTGTGGACATTGCTGCTATAAATATTCGGGTGCACTTGCCCCTTTGGATCACTGCGTTTGTATCTTTAGGATAAATACCCAGTACTGCAATTGCTGGATCATAGGGAAGTTCTATTTTCAACATTTTGAGGAACCTCCATGCTGTTTTCCAGAGTGGTTGCACCAGCTTGCATTCCCACCAACAGTATAGGAGGGTTCCCCTTTCTCCACATCCTCCCCAGCACCTGTCATTTCCTGACTTGTTAATTTTAGCCATTCTGACTGGTGTGAGGTGGTATCTCATTG
>NW_026743749.1:0-3266 GCF_022355385.1 Mustela nigripes
ACAGATGGGTATTTTAAAATTTTTCTTACAAAGACAGGAAACCTGCACCGGGGAAAGTTAAAATCCCTTTTAACTGATGATTAAACAAAAAATTCAAATGATTTATTTGACCAAGAAACAGAGGAACTCAATCTAAAGTAATCTTAAGGAGGAAAAAAAAGGACTGATAGAATGAGAGTGCAGATTTAGACATTAACTAAAATCGAGTAGAGAATATATGAAAATGATGGATATAGAAATATCATTGAAAGCCAGAGGTTTGCCACATTCCTCATATCTAAATGTCACAGTCAAGTACTTCTACTTATGCTCAAGTCCCAGGCCATGCTGTTCAATGTGATACATCCCAGACCCAGAGGAGGAAGGAAACCTCCCAATTTCTTTGAATGAAGCCCTGTAGCCTGGATCACCAAGGCTGCGTGACACAACCAAGTAGAGAAAGCCTCCCTCCCTCAGCCGCACTCGTAAATGCAGACTCCAATGTCCTCACTGCAATAATAGCAGCTATCATCTCTCAGTAAATTAAAATCCTAAAAGAGATTATGAAAAAGCCTCAGAAGAGGAATGCAGAGATATTTAAGAACATATCAAATGGTATAGAATAGATTAATAGTTGCACAGGCAGAAATAAAAGGACAATAAAGGGTGAAAATATATCAGATGTAACCTGAGCCTCCTCCCACCTCTGCCCCAGAGACGCAGAGGCCCATGAGGATGATGCGTGACCCAGGCCAACTGTTCCCCCGACTGGCGCCATTTGCACAGTGACTAGGAGAATGGACTGTGGATCCAGGCCACCAGGATTCCAGTTTGGCCACATCATTTCCTTTGTGACCTTAGTGAGCTACCCAATTTAAGTGCCCCAGTTTCTATAACTGAAAAATGCTGATAATAATAGTACCTGCCTCCTGGGGTAGACATAAGAGAGGGGTGAATGAATATACATGAAGTGCTTAAAATGGCAAGATGACAGTTCAGTGTCCTCTTGTTGGTATTTGCATTATTATTGTCACTGTTGGTATCTTACTGAAGCCAGCTCTCTGAGATTTTCTCTCACTCCCTCCTCCAAAAGAGTGACCTAGATGGGCATCTGGGTGGCTCAGTCGGTTAAGGGTTCTACTTTTGATTTGGGCTCAGGTCGTGATCTCAGGGTCCTGGGATGGAGCCCCAAGTTGGGCTCCACTCAGCAGGTGGTCAGCTTGAGACTCTCTCTCCCTCTGGCCCTCCCCACCCTCTCTAAAATAAATAAATAATCAAATAAGTAAATACATCTGAAGGAGACAAAGAATAAGAAGAGGAAGAGGAGAAGGAGGAGGAGAAGAGAGACCTAGATGGGGAGGAGGGAGGATGGGGAAAGTTTCTGTTGTGCTCAGAAGGCAGCATCCAGAGACTAACATCTATTTTGTTCAACCAGTGGGATTTTGTGTTTATTTACTGTCACAGATTAAGGTAACAACGATGAGGCTTAATTATTTGTCTAAAAAAAGTTGTACAAGTCACTGTGGCTGTTTCAAGTTTGGTTCTCAATTCTTGAATTTCAAAGGCCTTTTATCTGTAAAAAGAAACAATCTGTCCTGGAGAAAATTCATTATTGTATACTGTTTACTACATGCTTTGAGAACGCACAAATAAAGGTTTTGTTTATAAAAAAAAAATAGCAGGCCCCAAATGGAGTCATTTGTGCTAGACCCACCAAGACTTAATATCTTAAGCTAATTCCTATTTCAACCTACTTCAGAAATAGTCTTAACTGGTCAGTGTGGAATTTTCTGGTCAGCACCAATGATGTAAACTGCCACATGGCTCCTTTCCCTCCTCCAAAAGAAAATGAAGTAATCCCCCTAATATACCCTTTTATCCTCAAAAGGAAGGTGACTTCACCCGGAGCAATTATTTAAAAAATATATATTATGATTTAGTTGACTTGTCTTTAAAAACCTTTCCTTATCTGTAGACTTTGGAATGCCTTTCTAGTGTTAGGATGTTGGCTGATTCATGAATCATTTGATAAAACCAATTAGATCTCTAGAACTGACTTATTTCAATATTTGTTGCTTAGCAGTCTTGACATTTCTGTTTAATTCTAAATATTTGAAGAAAATCCTGCCATCTTCTGTGTTTTCCCATTTGAGATGGACTCAGTCTTTTTATATTTTTATTAGGAGAATAAGAAGATTCAAAGATGGTTTTCAGAAATATAAGGCTCTTGCTTTCTTCTCTCATTTGGTCCCAGGAAATTTGAAATCTAAACATCTTTGAATAGGAGATCTCAAATAATTATTTTCTGGAGTCTCTGTCATTTTAATAGTACATGTGAAAAAACCCGCTCTGTAACTTTTAATTAATTTTTCATGAAGAAAAGTTACAAATAAAAGTTTCAAAGATGTTTTTTAATTTTTTTTTATATTTATTTGACAGAGATCACAAGTAGGCAGAGAGGCAGGCTGAGAGAGAGGAGAAAGCAGGCTCCCTGCATAGCAGAGAGCCCAGGACCCTGGGATCATGACTCAAGCTGAAGGCAGAGGCTTATAACCCACTGAGCTACCCAGGCGCACTTTTAAATTTTGTTTTAATCTTCTAAATTTTTAAGAATTTTTAAGTTGGTAAGTTCTATGAGATAAGATTTTGGTATATAATACTATACAACTTTTCTGGTCTTTTTTTCCAACAAAATATTCACTTTGTTGAAAGAACTCATAGTTTTTTCTTAGTTCAGTTGTTAAATTTTCAAAACAACATATATAATTTAAAATGGATGTTCTTGGACTAAAGTATCTGGAGAGTTAAGACAATATTTAAGCTAATATTGCCTGCATATCCCTGTGTTTTAAATATCACTGATAACCAAATGAGATTATATTTACGTTTACAATATGTTATAAGCATGCTACAAAAATAAAGTTATTGAAAACTTAGAAAAATTCATCAAGTTTATTCACTGATCTAGGTTTTTTTTTTTTTTAATTCTTTAGGTTATTCCTTTGCTTTCTATCTCTCTGAAATAGAAATATAACAGAACTATTTGTTCTGTGTCTCCATTTCAGGCACAAAACCTCTGTAATTTCCAATGAGGATAGCAATAAAGGTTTCTTTTGTTATGTTAATGAGGTGGCTTTTGGCTCTCACCTAGGAACTGGGGCTGGTTGGCAGTGGGGTCAACTTGTGATTAGAGGCATGGACCCTTGAGTCCACCAGCCAGACCTCTGGGGAGAGAAGACAACTGGACATGAAGATCAATGGCCAATAGTCAATAATGTAATCAATCA
>NW_026743750.1:0-3266 GCF_022355385.1 Mustela nigripes
AGACGCAAAATCATATTAGGACACATCCACGGGAGAGTCCATTTCAAATGAGCCTCCTCGGTTGCTCCCCCAGATCCAGCCGATCTAACCAGTCTTGTTGCTTGGAGACAATTGGAAGGCGAGGTGGGCTGCCCAGCCACCCATCCTTAGAACCCTGCTCGGATTCGTTGTCCTGGAGCCAACCAACAGGTCTCAATTGTCCTGCAGAAGAATCTTTGCAGTTGGGAGCTTCTCACAACTCCCATCGTGGGAAAATACCCATGGCCTCGTGATCCACACCCCCTTCAAGTAGGGGCCATCAAGGACAGTATGTCCAACCTGAGCAATCGTCTGATCCACGCCCTGACTTCAGATGCACGTGATCTCGATTCAGGTCTGGAGATGGGGCTGCCATATCCTCACCCAGAATCCTAGGCCTAGCTTGAGTTCTCAGACTTCCGTCCTCAGACTACTGACCCACAAGCCCACCAGTTTGGCAATCCAGTCTACAATGCAGCACTCTGCCTCTCCTCCAGAAGAAAAATATGGCCCTCTGGGGCTACCCATAAACCCCAAATTAGGATCAACCTGCACACCATTCGGCTGTACCCCAAATATATAGGCTGACCTGGGCACTAATGCCCTTTCTGACACAGCCTGAGACTGGACCTCCTGGCCCCACCCAGACAGCTGGCCGCACACTGAGCACATCGGACCCGCCATGGCCTTAGGTCGTCATCTCTTCTCAACCTCGGTTTTCAGGCTTCCGAACCAAGACCTTATCTCCAATCATGGCCCGGATTTCAAAATGATGCAGAAATCAGAACTCTTTCCCCATGGCAAGAAACCTTGTGGTTGGCATGGTGTCCAAGGTTCAGTGTAGTTGAAACCAGTGTGGCCCATGTGGCACCGCCCATGCTTGCGGGCCTCATTGGTCACAAACACACATTGTGACCCTCAGCCTGAGCCCAGTCCTCAGGTAAGGCCTCTCAGTGGCTGGATGGAGAGACAGCATATTGGGCTTGCCATGCCCTTAGGCCCCAATTTTAACCATAGTTCGGGTTGTCCCTTCACTCTTCCCCAGGGCTCTGCTTTGGAATTCCTCTTTTGGTGGGACACCTGAGGCAACAAACCTGAAAGGAGTCCTCCCATCCCACAGATTGAAGAAAAACAATTGGGATCGGGCCAAATCCACAGAGAGCAAGATTCGTCCATGGCCCATGAGGTCACCCCAACATTCCACGGCCATCGCTGATACAAAATCCAGAGACAAAAGCCTGAGCACGCGCTTCAGACTCGCTCATTCTACATATCCTGAAGAGTTCTTCAGATAAGAACCTAAAAGGCACTCGAAGGCACCCAAAATATATAGTCTAAACTGGGCACTAATGCACTGTCTGAAAACCTGAACCCGGACCTCGTGACCAACACCCAGACAGCTGACCGAACACTGAGCACATCAGACCCGACATGGCCTTAGGTCATCATCTCTTCCCTACCTCAGTTTTCAGGCTTCAGAACCTAGACCTTATCTCCAATCACTGCCCAGCGGTGACTGTGATGCAGAAATAAGAACTCTTCCTTACCCATAGCAAGAAACCCTGTGGTTGGGATGTTGTCCAATGTTTAGTGTAGGGGAAACCAGCATTCACCCTGAGGCCCCGCCCATTCTTGAGTGCGACAAGGGCATAAACACGCATTGAAACCCTCACGGTGAGTCCTGTCCTCTAGTACGTCCTCTCAGTGGCTGGACCATTAGATGTCATAATGGGTTTGATATGTCCCTAGGCCCCAATATTTAACCAGATTTCTGGTTGTCCAGTCGCCCCTCCCCAGGGCTCTACTCTGGAATCCCTCATTTTGTGGGAAACCTGAGGTTGAAAAACAAAACAAAACAAATCATCAACAACAGAGCAACGGACTTCGTCCATTCCACAGAATGACCCCAAACTCTTTGGACGGGGGCAAACCCCCAGAGAGTAAGACTCGTCCATTTCCCATGAAGTCACCCGGAAATTTCACGACCATGAGTGACACAATATCTAGAGACAAAAACTTGAGTAGAGCCTCACAATCGCCCTTTTTTCATATCCCGAAGAGTTCTCCTCATGGTCTGTATTTCAGTCCTTCCATACCTATGACCCGAAACATAAGCCGAGTTTGTGTTTTCAGACAGCTGTCCAAGCAGCCCTGGCCTACACACTCTACAGGCTCCGGCCCCTGGATCCAAATATGACGAAAGGGCTTGCCCTCTCCAAGGGAATTGTATGTGCCCATTCCAATGGCCACAACCCTACTAAGAGTATACACCTCCCAAGTCCCTGAGGCCATCCCAATATTTGTGGCTTCCCAGGACAAATGGGGCAATCTGGGCCCATCTGAGCACCTCCCGGCACTCAGACCCGTAGACTGATGTCCCCAGAGGTAAAAAGGAATGAACAGGCCCCTAGGCACCTATCGGATCCATTGCTTTGTTTTACAGGCATCTCTCCTCAGAGGCCTGGATTTGAATAACAGCATATGGCCTTCTTATCTCACCCATCAGAGGAAATCTCATCTACACATGGGAAACTTGCACGATGGAGCTGTGTGAAAGCCTCTCTTTAGGAGAACCCTTCAGGGCCCCAGTGCCACCGCTTCATTCCAAGGTCTCCATGGAAACGAAATCATATTACGACAAATCCACGGGAGAGTCCATTTCAACTCAGGCTTCTCGGTTACTCCCCCAGATCCAGCAGATCTAACCTATCTTGTTGCTTGGAGACAATTGGAATGCGAGTTGGGCTACCCAGCCATCAATCCTTTGAACCCTGCTCGGAATCGTTGTCCTAGAGCCAACCAACAGGTCTCAATAGTCCTGCAGAATAATCTTTGCAGTTGGGAGCTTCTCACAAGTCCCATCGTGGGAAAAACCCCATGGCCTCGTGATCCACCCTCCTTTCAAGAAGGGGCCATCAGGGACAGAATGTCCAACCTGAGCCATCGTCTGATCCTTGCCCTGACTTCAGATGCACGAGATCTCGATTCAGGTCTGTAGATTGTGCCTGCCATATCCTCACCCAGAAACCGAGGCCTAGCTTGGTTTCTCAGACCTCCGTCCTCAGACTACTGGCCAACAAGCCCTCCAGTTTGGCAATCCAGAACTACAATGCAGCACTCTGCCTGCCCTCCAGAAAAAAACATTGCCCTCTGGGGCTACCCAGAAACCCCAAATGATGATCAATGGGGCACACCATTCGTCTGTACCCCTAATATATAGGATGACCTGGGCACTAATGCCCTTTCTG
>NW_026743751.1:0-3265 GCF_022355385.1 Mustela nigripes
GAAGATTAGTTGACCATAGAGTTGAGGGTCTATTTCTGGGCTCTCTTGTATGTGTGTGTTTTTTTTAAAGATTTTATTTATTTATTTGACAAAGATCACAAGTAGATGGAGAGGCAGGCAGAGAGAGAGAGATAGAGGGAAGCAGGCTCCCTGCTGAGCAGAGAGCCCGATGCGGGACTCGAACCCAGGACCCTGAGATCATGACCTGAGCCGAAGGCAGTGGCTTAATCCACTGAGCCACCCAGGCGCCCCTGTATTTGTTTTTTTTTTTTAAAGTAGGCTGCATGCCCAGTCTCAGATCAAGGGTTGCATGCTTTACTGACTGAGCCAGCCAGGCACCCTGGTCTCCTTCAGTTAGAATTAAATTCTCTGAGAACAGGAAGGAATGTTGTCTGTTTTATTCACTCTTACATTTCTTGTATGTGTAACAGTGTCTGGTACATTGTAGGCACTCAGTGAATACTTGTGAATTATAAAATGGTTTCATACATATTATGAAGCCCTTTTTGGTCTCTCCAGCATCTTCTGCTTCAGGACACCCTCTGCTTTGGCCTCTCCGCTCCCCAGCTCATCCCATCTCTTCAGATGTGTTTTCTTGCTGCAGGACCTTTGCAAATGCTGTTCCCTCTACTTAGAACACTTTTCCTCAAGTGCCCATCCTCTGCCTGGGTATCTCCCTCCTATTTATCCTTCATGTTTCAGCTTAGGTCTAACTTCACTTGACTGCCCTTCTTAGTCTTACAGTTCTACATGCGTTACCTTTAATTATACATACCGTAGTTATTTGTCTGTCTCCCTCACTATATGGTAAGTTTTGTTGAGCAAAGACATACGTCTTATTCACCATGTATTCTTCGTCGTAACTGCTGTGGGCTAGAAGCATCTCTTGAGGTGGGGTGCTGTATAGGAGTACCCAGAGTACCCGTCGAGGGCTAAGAAGGTACGCCTTTGAATGTCAGGGTAAGGTCTGGTCATTTAGCCCTGGCTCATTGTCATTCTCCTTATTCCATCTTTGGTGATCCCAGTGTTTACCTGGATGAACTATCTAACATGCTTGAGATGAATCATCTAAAACACTTGTCTTTCTCTGAGACATATTCATAAAAATCAGTATACCTGGCAGAAGACTTGCCCAGGAATGGGACATGAGTGCTTAAGGATAAAAGTTGCGGATCTGGGTAGGCAGAATATTTACTCTGAGTGGCTGATGGCAGTATAACTGAGAGTGGAGTGCACTTCTATTCAAGGAAGGAAGCAAAAGGCCTTAGGGATAAGGTGAGGCAAAGATGAAACAGGAAACTGAATCATTAATTCAGAAACCTAGAGAATCAGGATAATGGGTGGAGTGTAAGAATGGAAGGGCAAGCAGTTCACGATTAAGGCCATAAATAATCTTGGGGATTACTTAAATCATCTTTTGGCATTCTTACCTCTTTAGTGTGGAACCAGCTTTTGGATTAGAAGGAGGATCAGGTAGTTAACATACAAAGGTTGGAAATAGATTGCTTATTACTTTGTATTTTATGTGTTAATTATCTGAAAGTCAGATCCTCAGAAATCCTACTGTACCTTTTCCCCACACTTCAGTTTCTGCTCATTTTTAAATATACTAGGTTTAACTAGCTAATCTTTGGAAAAGTTTCCTATAGCAATCCGTCCTGGTGCTCCCCTTAGGTAGGCTGAGGATACTCCATTCAGGTAGGGTGAGCACTCCTTCAGACTGTACCTCCTCCCATCAGACCATGCCTAGGAGCTGGCCTCAGCAGCCTCAGGAGTTCAGGACTCTGCCTAGCCTGAATCTGTGGATTTCTGTCTGAATTTTGGGGAGGGGCATGAAAGTGTAAAATATAGGATGGGATTCTGTTAGTGAGGCGTGGTAGAAGTAGTGGAAGACTGGCTGGGTGTGCATAGATGTAGGATCTGAAGGGGTATAGGCGGTGGTTTTCAAAGTCACTGACCTGGAATGGTCGTTGAGTTTATGGCAGTGTTAGGTGCTCTGATGTGCCAAGTGGAGAATCTTGGTGAGTGGTGCCTGCCATTAGCCCTTTGGGGTGTTCTATATGTTTTCTGTGTGGCCTGAAGGTCTGCTGCAGACTGGTAGCTGGCTTCATGGTGGTTGCTTGGTGAGGGGTAGTCATGGGGATAGGAACAGTACTTACTGTATGTTTTCTTTGAAGATTATGTGCACATCCTGGGCAGTCTAAGGCCAGTCACCTTGCCTCTGTGAGGCAAGGCATCTATCTGCACTCTCCTCCTAGGGTTTTGCTGGGAAAAGCAGACTAAGAGAGCCAGAGTTCTTGGCCATAGTTAGTGATTCCCTCGAGAATGCTCCCTGTCTTTGACTCCTCTGTTCTCTAAGCCTTATGCTCTGATGTTCTGCCTTCTATTTGCTGCTTTGGTACCTTCGAATTTTTCTTTCTTTCTTTTTTAAAAGATTTTTATTTATTTGACAGACAGAGATCACAAGTATGCAGAGAGGCAGGCAAAGAGAGAGGGGGAAGTAGGCTCCCTGCCAAGCAGAGAGCCTGATGTGGGGCTCGATCCCAGGACCCTGGGATCATGACCTGAGCTGAAGGCAGAGGCTAAACCCACTGAGCCACCCAGGTGCCCTTGATTTGTTTTTTAAATAGAAACATCAGGACAAGTGGGTGGCTCAGTGGGTTTAAGCCTCTGCCTTGGGCTCAGGTCATGATCTCAGGATCCTGGAATTGAGTCCCGCATCGGGCTCTCTGCTTGGCAGGGAGCCTGCTTCCTTCTCTCTCTCTCTCTGCCTGCCTCTCTGCCTAGTTGTGATCTCTCTCTGTCAAATAAATAAGTAAAATTCTAAAAAAATAAAATAGAAACATCACTTTTAATGACCAGTTAGGGCCACAGCAGACACCTTCCAGAATAGAAGTAAGACAGTCCCAAGACAATGGAGTGTAAAATCGTTTCAGATAGCTAAAAATATGGACCGCTTTACGAATTTGTGTGTCATCCTTGTGCAAGGGCCATGCTAACCCTCTCTGTATTGTTCCAGTTTTAGTATGTGTACTGCTGAAGCAAGCACAGGAATCTGTATTTTGATTGCCTCCCAGATGACTCTGACTACAGTCATCATCTGCAGACCATATTTGGAGAAACTGACAGAAGATTCCACTGACCTCCTATCTCTAAAGGGGAAGAAAGGGGATTTGAACACTTTACTTGGATCTAAAGGTTCTAGGAAACCCAGTCTGTCATCCAGTGGGAATAATGGATAACTGCATGTACTGGCACCTCATCT
>NW_026743752.1:0-3264 GCF_022355385.1 Mustela nigripes
CAGGAAGTACATGGGGGTGTGAAGGCGGGACTCACAGGTCACAGTGACCATGATGAGGAGGTTTCCCAGAAGAGTTATCATGTACACCAAACACAAAGAAAGAAATAAGACCAAACTCAGGTCTTGGGACTGAGTAAGTCCCAGAAATATAAATTCTTTTACCCTTGTGCTATTTCCCAACTCCATTGAATCATGTTTCCTCTTCTTTGTGTAGCTTGGGAAAAATGAAAAATACTATTTCAGAAAGTGCTCACTGTCCCTTAATATATCAGACAGAGTTAGGTATTAGATCTTGAAAATGAGTGTGCTCCTATTATCACATGAAAAGCTGTCCTGAGGTTATTGCTAATGTATAGAAAATGACATCTGATTAACACAAACATGCATCTAATTAAAAATTAGAAATATTTTAGATGTGGCATAAAAACAACATTCTAAGTATAGAAGTTCTAAGTATTCAAGATAAATAGGCAGATGTTAAATATTCAGAAAGGAACTATTGGGGCATGAAGGACATAAAAATGGGGTCAGTTTGGTGTGTGGGTAAGGCAATGTGTCTGGTTTCTTTTCAGATTGCATGCTCCACTTAAATGGTTTAAGAACCCCTATCTGCAAAATGGTCCTTTATGGACTGATCTCCACAGAAACACTCCTCCCTTCCTTAAATTGCAAATTTAATTCTATGAAAAATGACAAAATTTTAAAGTCATGAAATTCTTCTCTATTGGTCTATTCTTGCTTAACAAGGCTTCTTTATTTCCACCTTTATTTTACACTATTTTATGTACCAAAACCCCTGCATGTTGAATAGCTCCTCAGCTATCGAAACAAAAGTGTAAGTCAGATCTCAGATCTTCTCTTCTATTCATTGTTTTAGTTTGTTTCTTAAAAATTATTATTATTTTTTATAGCACCATCATTGACGTACAATAGACTCACGTATTTGAAGTGTGTACTTTGATGTTTGGATATCGCCATATATCCATGACATCACTATACTTAAGATTGTTACTGTATCTATCACCCCAAAAGTGTCCTTGTGACCCTTTGTTATATGCTCCCTTTGCCCCTCTTTCTTCAGACAAACACTTATCTGCTTTCTGTCACTATACAGTAGTTTGTATTTTCTAGAATTTTCCATACATTGAATCTTATAACATAGATTTCCTTTTTGATTTTTTTTGCAACCATAAAATTACCCATGTGTTTGCGGGCACTAATATTTTCTTCCTTTTAATTATAAGGATAAGCCACAGTTTGTTTATCCATCCACTTGTTGATGAACATTTGGCTTTTTTTAGGTTTTTGGCTATTACACATTAAAGTTGCTATAAATAGTCATTTTTAAGCCTTTTTGCAGGTGTATGTTTTCACTTCTCTTGGGTAAGTACCTGGGAGTAGAGTGGTTGTAATTCTTAAAATTCAATAATAAGAAACAAACAACCCAAATGAAATACAAAGGGATAAATGAGTTTGAACAGACACTTCGACAAGAAGATATAGGGATAGCAAATAAACACATGAGAAGATGCTCAGCATCACTTATCACTGGGGAAGTGTAAATTAAAACCACTGCACACATCCATTAGAATAGCTAACATAAAAAGGACAGATGTACCAAGAATAGGCGAAAACGGACAGGGACTAGAACTCTGGTGGTAACAGAAAATGGCACAACCACGTGTGAAAACAGCTTGGAGTTTCTTACAAGGTGAAAGGTATACTTACTGAATAATCTTCCTGTTTTTGAGTTCCTTTCTTTTTCTTTCACGAATCCTTGAAATAGGCCTTAATTTCTTTCTTTGCAGTTTATTTCCCTTTTCTAACCATAATCAGAAATAACAGAAAGGTGAACATCACTTCCCTCTGACTTTTTTGGGTGTGTTTTTCATTTCCAGTAAAGATAATTCTTTTTACTTAGCTCACATTCCCATCAAGCTTTATTTTACCTGTATGCAATTTTGGCCAAAGTCCATTTAATATGGAAGGCCTAAAAAGCTCCCATTGTAGCATACAGCAGGTACCTGGGGGGGCTCTGTCATGACCCTCCTGTTCAAATCCCAGCTGGGCACTTACTGCTTATTTGAATACAGGCAAGTTATTTCAACCCTTTGGTCTGAGTCTCTGCATCAGTATTTGGAAACAACAGCATCTCCCTTATATGATTTTTGTGAGGGTTAAATGAACTAATCTCTGCTAAACCATCGATACTTAGAGCATTGCCTAATCTATAATCCATAGTCAATGTGATTATATGTGTGTTATCTTAAAGAAAAACCCTGGGTCAGTTACTGTCACAGAAACACAGAGTCTTTAAATAGTCCGACAATCTTTTGGAGGGACTGCATATTTCCCAGAACATGAGTTCTAAAACAGTTTCATCAGAATATACTGTTTTGAGGAAAATAGGAGATGTGTTTCTTTCAGTGGCAGTAAGAAAGGCCCAAGCACGGTGACAGTGTATGATAGCAAGAAGAGAGCTTGCCTGATTTAGCTTCCTGTCTGACATCATCTTAGCAAACCAGAGAAGTCCAGTGCATGGTTTCTGCTGTGAGAGCTTTCTGGGCTCAAGTCCTGGCCTTATGACTTAGGCAAATGAGAGACTTCGCTTCTGCATCCATGGAATGGGGCCTTATAATACTCATCTCACAGGGAAGCTGTGAGGAATAGGTGAACTAAATATGTAGAAGTGTCAGCATATAGGCTGGTAACCTGTTACAATGAGTACTATGTTGGGTAACCATAATACTGGGGTATCATCGGTAAATGGGGTGTGTTGAACTAAATGATAGCTTAGTTGTCAATCTTGACTAGTTTAAAGAGAGAGAAGATGATCATCAGAAACACCAACTCAATTGTTATTGAGGAGATCCAACCTAATTATGAAAGTCTTCCACAGGGACTCCCCATGTAAATAATAGGCTATCTACACAAAAGGGGAGAAGATACCTCACACCCAAAGTCAGGCCTGTTAGCAATATGTCCCATGTTCACAAACTACCTTTGGTAATTCAGATGACATCCTCCAGGTTCTCCATCTTTCTCCTATTTTTATTTTTATCTATCTATTTATTTATTTATTTTTAAAAATATTTTTATTTTATTTTATTTTATTTTATTTTTTTTAAAGATTTTATTTATTTGACAGAGAGAAACCACAAGTAGACGGAGAGGCAGGCAGAGAGAGAGAGAGAGGGAAGCAGGCTCCCTGCTGAGCAGAGAAAAGGTCTTTTTGTTTTCTGGGACCCCTTAAATTTCACAGGA
>NW_026743753.1:0-3264 GCF_022355385.1 Mustela nigripes
TTGGCTCTGTAGGTACCTAAAATTCTGAAAAGAGTTTCAATTTCTTAATTTTTTATGGCTTCAAGGCATAATATGTTTTTTTCTTTTTTGGGTTAACCAGCTAGTTCCTTTTTGATACTTGCATTCAGATCACATCTCCCAAACTCTGGCATTAAAAGTGCTTATGTCTGGATCCTCTGCGGTGTGGCCATATCATTTTTAATATGTAGGGATGCCTAGATGAAGGTATATTGGACTCTTGTTTTTGTATGGTGATGTTAAGCCACTGTAATAAAAGGTGTAAATTGAATGGAGTGTCTGAAGGAGAGCACAGCGTGAATTTTCGGATCCAGAAACCTTTTGTTAACGAAGGACACGTGATGAGGAGAGAGGTCATTGGAAGAAGAAAAGGCACACACACAGACTTAAAGAACGTCAAAGCAAGGAAGTCTCTTTAGCTTGTCAGTCTTTGGACTTCGTCAGGCTTTCTTTGGGCCTAACACTAGCATTTTCTCGCACTTCCTTGCCCCGCCATATTTCTCACTCTGAGCTGACAGAATGCCTTTGGTCAAAGCAGCTTCAGAAAATAGAAATCTCAAAATAGCACTTCTAAAGTAGGACTTAGAGGTAGGAAGAGAGCAAACTGGGAAAGTGGCTAGAATGCCAGCAATTCCATATTATTTCAAGGCTCTGACATTTCTGAATAAAATGTACAATTTGTAGTGATAATGAACGTGACCCCTTCATACATAGAAGGAAAATACATGCAACAGCTGTTCTGTGTAAAGTGGTATTGATCTCAGCAAGGCTTTGGTCGTTCGCTCTGTCGCGGCAGGGAAGAAAAGACGCGGGAGAGCTGGTGCCTCTTGGACATTGCTTTCCCGGGCTCCAAGTTCGCCCCCAGGGTTCACCTTGCTAAGCCGAACTAAGCAGACCCAGTCACAACCCTGCAGCAGCGTGCGTGGCCTAGCATGGCACTCTATGCCTATTACCATCTTCTGGGGGTAGGTAAGGCTTTGCTTTTTGTTCCGGCGCTCAGGCAGACTCAGAGTCTAGGCCAGTGCCTTCACCACAGGAGAGAGGAGGCGACAGTATCCCTGCACACGGCCCGTGCACTAGGATGGGGAACTGTAGGGGACAGTCTCCACTCCTTCCCCGGCACACCCCCTGCCACCCACATCGCTGCCACATCTTGGTGGAAGACGGCATCTGACTGCCCGTTTCTCCATGGGGTTGTTTCTGCAAGTTCCGGTTATGGCACCTGGTGGCAAGCCCAAGTCTGCCCTAGGGACAGGTGGCCAAGGAGATGCTTTCCCCTTGGGACCAGAGGCACAGGACAGGCCTGCCTTCTGCCCAGACTCCTTCCACAGAGTGGAGCACGTGCCCTGCCCTACACATCCCCTCCTCTCTCCGTAGCAGCCAGGCTTCCGTCTGTCTGCACAGGGAGCGGGTGACACTTGTATTGCCACCGGCCGCTGTGCCTGCCAGGGCCGGCTCTCCTGCTTCGCAACCGTTTCCAGACCAGAAGGCCTACGGCTCCTGCTCTTCTCCCTGGGCAGCGTGCTGCACCTTCCAAAGACATGCTCCTGGGGAGAGCACTGAAAGACGTGTCCCTTTCCTTAAGGTTCTTTCCACAAGCGCAAACGCGCTTCTCTCTCAGGCAGAGGGGTGCTAGGGCAAAGAAGATTTTGCTCCATGCGGGTATCTTCCACCATGCTGCGGAGACTAGCTCAGGCATTGAGCTGCAGCATCACACACATCCGATTCTGATTTCCCAACGAATGCTGTGCCTTCCCAGAGGAGATGCCTGAGAGAAGAGGATTTTGCTGTATGCGAGTTTCTCCCACCGCGAGTTTGGGCTCAAGCAAGCAGAGGAAGAGCCCGCAGAACCAACTCTGATTTCCCAGCGACTGCTATGCTTTCCCAGAGGTTTTCAGCTTGGCGCAAACCGCACTTCGCTACTGCTTCCTCAGCAAGGCTTTGGTCGTTCGCTCTGCCGTGGCAGGGAAGAAAAGCCGCGGGAGGGCTGCTGCCTCTTGGGCCATGCTTTCCCAGGCTCCAAGTTCGCTCCCGGGGTTCACCTTGCTAAGCCGAACTAAGTAGCAGACACAGTCACAACCCTGCAGCAGCCTGCGTGGCCTAGCATGGCACTCTATGCCTATTACCATCTCCTGGGGGGTAGTTAAGGCTCTGCCTTTTGTTCCGGTGCTCAGGCAGACTCGGGGTCTAGGCCAGTGCCTTCACCACAGGAGAAAGGAGGCGACAGGATCCCTGCACACGGCCCGTGCACTGGGATGGGAACTGTGGGGGATAGTCTCCACTCCTGCCTCGGCACATCCCTGCCACCCACATCGCTGCCACATCTTGGTGGAAGACGGCATCTGACTGCCCGTTTCTCCATGGGGATGTTTCTGCGAGTTCCTGGTATGGCACATGGTTGTAAGCCCAAGTATGCCCTTGGGACATGTGGCCAAGGAGATGCTTTCCCCTTGGGACCAGAGGCACAGGACAGGCCTGCCTTCTGCCCAGACTCCTTCCTCATAATGGAGCACACGCCACTGCCCTAATCGTCCCCTCATATCTCCTTAGCAGCCAGGCTTCCATCTCTCTGGACAGGGAGCGGGAGACACTTGTCTTGCCACAGGACTGTTGTTCCTTCCATGGCAGGCAATCCTGCTTCCCCAGAGTTTCCCCGACCCAGAGGCCAACGGCTCCTTCTCTTCTCTGGGGGCAGCGTGCTGCGCCTTCCACACATTGCTCCTGGGGAGCATGGTGACAGACGTGTGCAACCACGCTTCTCTCTCAGGCAGAGGGGATGGTAGGGCAAAGACTATTTCCCTCCATCCGAGTATCTTCCACCGTGCTGCGGAGACTAGCTCAGGCAGGCAGCAGCAGCATCCCCAAACCAAACTCAGATTTCCCAACGAATGCTGTGCTTTCCAAGGGCAGATGACAAGGCAAAGAGGCTTTCGATGTATGCGGGATTCTCCCACCGTGAGACAGGGCTCAGGCCAGCAGCAGCAGCCCGCAGAACATTTCTCAGCGAATGCTGTGCTTTCGCAGAGGCTTTGGCTTGGAGCGAACAGCACTTCCCCGCTGCTTCCTCATCAAGACTTCAGTCACTTCAGGGAAGAAGAGCTGCGCGAGGGCTGGTGCCTCTTGGGCCTTTTTTCACGGGCTCCATGTTCGCGGCCTTGGTTCACCCTGCCAGGCTGAACAAAGCAGACACAGCCACAACCCTGCAGTAGCGTCCGGAGCCTAGGATGGCACCCTATACACACTACC
>NW_026743754.1:0-3263 GCF_022355385.1 Mustela nigripes
CCAGGACGCGAACATGGAACCCGGGAAGCAGGGCCCAAGAGGCACCAGCTGTCCTGCATCTTTTCTTACCTGACGCGACAGAGCGACCCCCGAAAGCCTTGCTGAGGAAGCAGCAGCAAAGTGCCGTTCTCGCCAAGCTGAAAACCTCTGCGAAAGCATACTAGTCACTGGGAAATCGGAGTCGGTTCTGTGTGCTGCTGTTGCTGCTTGCTTTCTCTCTGTGGGAGAAACGCGCATACAGCGAAAGCCTCTTTGCCCGGGCATCCCCTCTGGGAAAGCACAGCATTCTTTGGGAAATCAAAGTCGTGTCTGTCTGATGCGGCTGCTGCTTGCCTGAGCTTGTCTCCAGAGGTCGGTGAAATACACCCGCATGGAGCGAAATCCTCTTTGCCTGGGCATCCCCTCTGCATGAGAGAGACACGTTGTTGCACCTGTAAAAAGAGCCTTAAAGAAAGGTCCACGTTTGTCACTGCACTCCCCAGGAGATGTCTAGGGACGGTGTAACACGCAGCCCCGGGACAAGAGAAGGAGCCGTTGGTGTTATTGTCCGGAAACGGTCATGATGCAGGAGAGCCGGCCCTGTCAGGAACAGTGGGCCGGAGGCAAGACAAGTGTCACCCACTCCTTGGGTGGAGAGCCGGAAGCCTGGATGCTAAGGGGACACGAGAGGACTAGGGCAGGAGCACGTGCTCCACTCTGAAGGAGTCTAAACAGAAGGCAGGCCTGTTCTTTGCCTCTGGGCCCAAGAGGACTGCAGCTCCTTGGCCACCTGTCCATAGGGCAGACGTGGGCTTGCCACCAGGATCCCTGCCCTGAACTCGCAGAAACAGCTCCAAGAGGAACGGGCAGTTAGATGCCGTCCTGCTCCAGGATGTGGAAGCGTTCGCGGAGGCACGGGGTGTTGGGGAAGGAGTGGGGACAGTCCCCCACAGCTCCCCATCGCAGTGCACGGGGCGGTGTGCAGGGATCCTGTCGCCTCTCCTCTCCTGTGGGGAAGGCACTGGCGTAGTCCCCGAGTCCGCCTGAGCGCCAGAGCAAAAGGACTTGCGTTGCCTACACCGGGAGAGGGTAGTGTGCATAGAGTGCCATCCTAGGTCACGCATGCTACTGCAGGGTTGTAACTGTGTCTGCTTAGTTCGGCCTGGCAGGGTGAACCCAGGGCGTGAACATAGAGCCCGGGAAAGCAAGGCCCAAGAGGCACCAGCTCTTCTGCAGCTCTTCTTCCCTGACACGACAGAGTGAACGCCAAAAGCCTTGCTGTGGAAGCAGCAGCGAAGTGCGGTTTGCGCCAAGCTGAATACTACTGTGAAAGCATAGCAGTCGCTGGGAAATCAGAGTCGTTTCTATGGGCTGCTCTTGCTGCTTGCCTTAGCCTAGTATTCGCAGCACGGTGGGAGAAACCCGCATACAGCAAAAGCCTCTTTGCCCGGACATCCCCTCTTGGAAAGCACCGCATTCTTTGGGAAATCAGAGTCGGGTGTGTGGGATGCTGCTGCTGCTTACCTGAGCTAGTCTCCACAGCACGGTGTAATAAACCCGCATGGAGCAAAATCTTCTTTGCCCGGGCATAACCTCTGCCTGAGAGAGAAGCGTGGTTACGCCTGTGGAAAGAGCCTTAAGGAAAGGGACACGTCTGTCACTACGCTCCCCAGGAGCATGACTGGGGAGGTGCAGCACGCTTCCCCGGGAGAAGAGTAGGAGCCGTGGGCCTTGTTTTTGGAAACGGTCTCCAAGCAGGAGAGCCGGTCCTGTCAGGAACAGCGGGCGGTGGCAAGTGTCACCCGCGCCCTGTGCGGAGAGATGGAAGCCTGGCTGCTAAGGAGACTGGAGGGAATGAGTAGGGCAGGGGCGCGTGTTCCACTCTGAGGAAGGAGTCTGGGCAGAAGGCATGCCTGTCCTGAGCATCTGGGCCCAAGGGGCAAGCCGCTCCTTGGCCACCTATCCCTGGTTCACACATGTGCTTGCCGCCAGGCCCCTACACTGAACTCGCAGAAGTAGCTCCCTGAATGAACGGCCCGTCAGATGCCATCTTTCTCCAGGATGTGGAAGCGTTTGCGGAGGCACGAGGTGTCCAGGGAAAGAGTAGGTAAGTCCCCCATAGCTCCCCATCCCAGTGCACTGGCGGTGTGCAGGGATCCTATCACCTCTACTCTCCTGTGGGGAAGGCACTGGCCTAGTCCCCGAGTCCGCCTGAGCACCAGAGCAAAAGGCCAAGCGTTGCCTATACCGGGAGATGGTAGTGTGCATAGAGTGCCATCCTAGGCCACGCACGCTGATGCGGGTTGTGGCTGTGTCTGCTTACTTCGGCCTGGCAGGTTGAACCCAGGGCGCAAACATAGAGCCCGCGAAAGCAAGGCCCAAGAGGCACCAGCTCTCCCGCAGCTCTTCTTCCCTGATGCGACAGAGCGAACGCCCAAAGCCTTCCTGAGAGAAGAGCGGCGACGTGCGGTTCGCGCCAAGCCCAAAGCCTCGGCGCGTGCATAGCAGGCTCTGCAAAATCAGAGTCGTTTTTGCGGGCTGCTGTTGCTGCTTGCCTTAACCTTGTATTCACAGCACAGTGGGAGAAACCCGCATAGAGCAAAAGCCTTTTTTTCCTGCATCCCCTCTGGGAAAGCATAGCATTCGCTGGGAAATCAGTGTCGGTTCTGTGGGATGCTGATGCTGCTTGCCTGAACATAGTCTCCGAAGCATGGTGGGAGAAACCCGTATGGAGCAAAATCCTCTTAGCCTGGGCATCCCCTCTGCCTGGGAGAGAAGCGTGGTTAAGCCCGTGGAAACAGCCTTAAGGAAAGGGACACGTCTGTGACTGCACTCCCCAGTAGCATATCTGGGGAAGGCACAGCACACCGCCCTGGGAGGAGAGAAGGAGCCCTTGGCCTTGCTGTCGGGAAACGGTCGTGAAGCAGGAGAGCCTGCCATGGCAGGAACAGTGGGCGGGTGGCAAGACAAGTGTCACCACAGTCTTTGATGACACTTTTGAGTCAAGGCTCATCTACTCTACAGATGAAACTACACTGTAAAAAGTTTAAAGGCAACATCATGAATGAATGTTTGGTGGATTGCTTGGGTTTTCTATTCATGGTATCAGATGAGTTTAAGGGAGCATAATCCAATAAAAAATTTTAAAATATAAGAAAAAAATTTTTAATATCTTTGCTTTTGTGGTTCCTGCAAATGAAACTACAAGAATGGGCTGAGAACATTTTCTTTTTTTCAGTTTGTTTTTCTTCAATTTGGACCTCCTCCTAGGTCTCTGATCTAAG
>NW_026743755.1:0-2127 GCF_022355385.1 Mustela nigripes
ATTTTAGCATTGTTCCCTGTGTCCCTCATGGATGGTGGCAATAGGCTGTCAGGATTGTGCAGAAGGATCCTCCAGGTCCCTGTTCTCCCAGGCACAGGTGTGGTGGCAACGATCCTCAGAGTAGTCCCCCAACTTCAGCACTGTGCCTCATGCCCTGGGCTTGGTGGTCATAGCCGGTCTCCTGCAGGAGTGTCCCCAGTTGGGGGCCTGGAAGCTGGATTAAAAATGTATATGTATTAGACTGGTGACTAGAACAGGGTCACCCACTTAATTTTGGGAGTATCTTGGTCTCTTAGAAGAAACTGCCTTTCTAAATTTTAAAGAATGAAGAACATATTTAAGGTAAACACAATGAAGGGATGGAACATGCCCATAAAGGTGAGAAATTTTTTTTTAAATTTCTAAAAAAAGAGTTGATATAGTAAGTTGGTTGGGAGAATAAAGAAAAAGAAAGTGGAGAGAATTTGCTTGGACTGGAGACTAGAACAGGCCTGGAGCTAGATTTAGGGTATATTTTGATCTATTAGAAGAAGTTGTACCCCAAATTTTTTTAGAAGAAAAAACCCTATGTGTAAAAAAAAAAATAAAGTTAGATACAATGAAGGATAAAATCTGACTATAATAACAAAGGTTCAAAAAGATTATGATTGGGGCGCCTGGGTGGCTCAGTGGGTTAAAGCCTCTGCCTTTGGCTCAGGTCATGATCCCAGGGTCCTGGGATCGAGTCCTGCATTGGGCTCTCTGTTTGGCAGGGAGCCTGCTTCCTCCTCTTTTTCTCTGCCTACTTGTGATCTCTATCTGTCAAATAAATAAATAAAATCTTTAAAAAAAAGATTATGATTATCTTTTTTAATGAAAGGTATTGTTAAGATAAACTAGTTAAAAAACCTTAAAAGAGGAAAGGGTAAAAGTTAAAAAAATAGTAGAAGAAAAAAAAATTTAAAAAGATTAATTAACTGCAAGACTAAAGAATCATGGGGAGAAAGCCATGAATTCCGTGCTTTGCTTTCTCCTGTTCCGGAATTCTGCTGTTCTCCTTGGTAAGTGAACTTGGTCTTGGCTGGATTTTTTGTTGGTCTTCTGGGGTGGGGGGCTGTTGTAGTGATTCTCAAGTGTCTTTGCCCCAGGCAGAATTGCACCGCCCTTAGCCGGGGCCAGGCTAAGTCATTTGCTTGGGTTCGCTTTCAGGAGCTTTTGTTCCCTGAATGCTTTCCGTAGAGTTCCGGAGGACGGGGACGAAGATGGCGGCCTCCTGGTCTCCAGCCTGGAGGAGCCGAGAGCCCGGGGCCCCACTCCTCAGTGCGCCCTCAGAGAAAAGCGCGCAATCACTCCCATCTCCCTGGTCTCCAGCCATGCTCCGAGCTCACCCAGCCTGCGACCGGTCCAAGGTAACCCCGAGCTGCGAGCTCACTGTCGGCTCTGTCTCTGTAGCCGGCTTCCCCGCTCTAATACCTGCGAGCTCTGCGACACTCAGACATCCCGATCCTTCTGTGACCCCGCGGGACCTGGGGCCACGCTGACCCCGCGTGGGCTTCACCCCGGTTAAGCCTCTGGAGCGATGTCCCTCAGTGGAGCAGACTTTCAAAAGTCCCGATTTTGTGCTCCATTGTTCCACCGCCGCTTGCCGGGAGCGGCCCCTCCCACCGCGGTCTATCTTCCCATCGCTTTGGATTCGCTTCTCCGCAGGTCCTACCTTTCTGAAAGTGATCGATTTTCTGTTTCTAGAATTGTTGCTTTTCTTCTCTTTGATCTCCTGTTGGGTTTGTAGGTGTTCGCAATGGTTTGACAAGCTATCTAGCTGGTCTCCTGCTGCCGATGTCGTCTCAGCCTGTTACTTCTCCGCCATCTTGCGCGTGTGTGTGTTTTTTTAAAAGATTTTATTTGACCCAGAGGGAGAGACATCACAAGTAGGCAGAGCAGTAGGCAGAGAGAGGGGGAAGCAGGTTCCCTGTTGAGCAGAGAGCCTGATGCGGGGCTCGATCCCAGGATGCTGAGATATGACCTCAGCTGAAGGCAGAGGCTTAACCCACTGGGACACCCAGGTGCCCCACACATCTAGTGTTTTATTCTATCATTTTCTTTACTTCTCTGAAGGGAAAAGGAAGTGGTGACTGGAGCCTGGTTTCT
>NW_026743755.1:2227-2902 GCF_022355385.1 Mustela nigripes
ACTGGAGCCTGGTTTCTGATTTGAAGAAATGGGAGATAAGAGATTTGGACAGAGCAGTGTTCATGCTGACACGGTCCTCAGTGCACAGTGAGCAAAGGTTTGAATCTTGGACTTGGAAGTGTTGGTGTACAGGGAGGATGTTGTCCAAGTTTCCAGCACGCAGAGTCACTTGGCTGGTTTTTCTACTCGGACCAGTTCCTGCCTTTATAAGGGCAGCTTGAAAGTGGCTTGAAACCCTAGGGCACTTGAGGAATGATCGGATGGGACACCTGGGTGGGCCAGTGTAGACAAACTCAGGGAATTTCAGAGCTAATGATGATTATATTTCTGAGGCTGGAGTTTGCTTCTCTGTGAGTAGCATTGAGCTGGGGTGGAAAGCAGTCTCTGGATCTTATGGCTCATTGTGTGAGCAGGTCTGAGCCTGGAAGCATTGTCAGATCAGATATCTGGGAGATTGTGAGGCCATGGTGGTGGACCACTACTCTTGAGGGCAGGCCATCCTGCTCCAGGGACAGGGCTCTGCTTCCTGGCCAGCCCTACTGCTGCAGATGTACCACGAAAGCTACTTTCTCTTTGGTTCTCATGCCCTCGGCTCAGCAGGGTGGTTGGTGGGAAGCAGTCCACAGGCAACCTTATTGATCCTGCCCGGGTGCCCCTTGCTTTCTCAGACGAGGT
>NW_026743755.1:3002-3261 GCF_022355385.1 Mustela nigripes
AGTGTAGACAAACTCAGGGAATTCCAGAGCTAATGATGATTACATTTCTGAGGCTGGAGTTTGCTTCTCTGTGAGTAGCATTGAGCCGGGGTGGAAAGCAGTCTCTGGATCTTATGACTCATCGTGTGAGCAGGTCTGAGCCTGGAAGCATTGTCAGATCAGATATCTGGGAGATTGTGAGGCCATGGTGGTGGACCACTACTCTTGAGGGCAGGCCATCCTGCTCCAGGGACAGGGCTCTGCTTCCTGGCCAGCCCTA
>NW_026743756.1:0-3261 GCF_022355385.1 Mustela nigripes
GTCTGAAAACACAAACTCGGCTTATGTTTCGGGTCATAGGTATGGCAGGACTGATCTACAGACCATGAGGAGAACTCTTCGTGATTTGAAAAAAGGGCGAGTGTGAGGCTCTTGCTCAAGTTTTTGTCTCTGGATATCGTGTCACTCATGGTCGTGAAATTTCCGGGTGACTTCATGGGAAATGGACGAGTCTTACTCTCCAGTGGTTTGGCCCCGTCCAAAGAGTTTGGGGTCATTCTGTGGGATGGAAGAATTCCGTTGCTCTGTTGTTGTTGATTTGTTTTGTTTTGTTTTTCAACCACAGTTGCACAACCAATTGAGGGATTCCAGAGTAGAGCCCTGGGGAGGAGCGACTGGACAACCAGAAATCTGGTTAAATATCGGGCATAGGGACATGTCAAGCCCATTATGACATCTAATGGTCCAGCCACTGAGAGGACGTACTAGAGGACAGGAATCACGCTGAGGGTCACAATGCGTGTTTATGCCCTCGTCGCACTGAACAATGGGCGGGGCCTCAGGGGGAATGCTGGTTTCTCCTCCACTTTACGTTGGACAACATGCCAACCACAAGGTTTCTTGCCATGGGTAAGGAAGAGTTCTGATTTCTGCATCACAGTGACCCGTGGGCAGTGATTGGAGATAAGGTCTAGGTTCTGAAGCCTGAAAACGGAGGTAGGGAAGAGATGATGACCTAAGGCCATGGCGGGTCTGATGTGCTCA
Organism: Mustela nigripes; assembly: GCF_022355385.1. Taxonomy (NCBI): domain Eukaryota; kingdom Metazoa; phylum Chordata; class Mammalia; order Carnivora; family Mustelidae; genus Mustela; species Mustela nigripes. The sequence continues at coordinate 724 of NW_026743756.1, forward strand.
GTGTGCGGTCAGCTGTCTGTGTGTTGGTCACGAGGTCCGTGCTCATGACTGTCAGACAGTGCATTAGTGCCCAGGTTAGACTATACATTTTGGGTGCCTTCGAGTGCCGTGTAGGTTCTTATCTGAAGAACTCTTCAGGATAAGAAGAATGAGCGAGTCTGAGGTGCGTGCTCAGACTTTTGTCCCTGGATTTTGTATCAGCGATGGCCGTGGAATGTTGGGGAGGCCTCATGGGCCATGGACGAATCTTGCTCTCTGTGGACTTGGCCCGATCCCTATTCTTTTTCGTGAATCTCTGGGATGGGAGGACTCCTTTCAGGTTTCTTATCTCAGGTGTCACACCAAAAGAGGAATTCCAAAGCAGAGCCCTGGGGAAGAGTGAATGGACAACCCGAACTATGGTTAAAAATTGGGGCCTAGGAGCATGGCACGCCCAATATGCTGTCTCTCCATCCGCCACTGAGAGGCCTTACCTGAGGACGGGGCTCAGCCTGACGGTCACAATGTGTGTTTATGACCAATGTGGCCCGCAATCATGGGCGAGGCCTCATGGGCCACACTGATATCAACTACACTGAACTTTGGACAACATGCCAACCACAATTTTTCTTGCCATGGGGAAAGAGATTTGATTCCTGCATCATTTTCAAACCCGGGCGGTAATTGGAGATAAGGTCTAGGTTCTGAAGCTGGAAACCGAGGTTGAGAAGAGATGACGAACTAAGGCCATGACGGGTCCGATGTGCTCAGTGTGCGGCCAGCTGTCTGGGTAGGGCCTGGAGTTCCAGGCTCAGGCTGTGTCAGAAAGGACACTAGTGCCCAGGTCAGCCTATATATTTGGGGTACAGCCAAAAGGCATGCAGGTTGATCCTCATTTGTGGTTTCTGGGTAGCCCCAGAGGGCAATTTTTTTTCTTCTGGAGGGCAGGCAGGGTGCTGTAATGTAGTTCTGGATTGCCAAAATGGAGTGTCTGGGTAGCCCCAGAGGGCAATTTTTTTCTTCTGGAGGGCAGGCAGAGTGCTGCATTGTAGTTCTGGATTACCAACTGTAGGTCTTGTGGGCCAGTAGTCTGAGGATGGAAGTCTGAGGACCCAAGCTAGGCCTAGGTTTCTGGGTGAGGATATGGCAGGCACAATCTACAGACCTGAATCGAGATCTCGTGCAACTGAAGTCAGGGCGAGGATCAGACGATCGCTCAGGTGGTACATTCTGTCCCTGATGGCCCCTTCTTGAAGGGGGGGTGGATCACGAAGCCTTGGGGGTTTTCCCACGATGGGAGTTGTGAGAAGCTCCCAACTGCAAAGATTCTTCTGAAGGACAATTAAGACCTGTTGGTTGGCTCCAGAACAACGATTCCGAGCAGGGTTCTAAGGATGGATGGCTGGGTATCCCACCTCGCATTCCACTTGTCTCCAAGCAACAAGACAGGTTAGATCTGCTGGATCTGGGGGAGCAACCGAGGAGGATGAGTTGAGATGGACTCCCCCGTGGATGTGTCCTAATATGATTTTGTGTCTATGGAGACCTTGGAATGAAGCTGTGGCACTGGGGCCATGAAGGGTCTTCCTAAAGAGAGGCTTTCACTCAGCCTCATCGTGCAAGTTTCCCATGTGTAGATGAGATTTGTTCTGATGGGTGAGTCAAGAAACAGCCATATGCTGTTATTGAATCCCAGGCCTCTGAAGAGAGATGCCTGGAAACCAAAGCAATGTATCCGATAGGTGCCTAGGCGCCTGTTCATTCCTTTTTACCTCTGGGATTATCAGTCTAAGGGTCTGAGTGCCGGAATGTGCTCAGATGGGCCCAGATTGCCCCTGTGTGTCTTGGGAAGCCTCAAATATTGGGATGGCCTCAGGGACTTTCGAGGTTTATCCTATTAGTACGGTTTTAGGCATTGGAGTGGGCACATACAATTCCCCTGGAGAGAGCAAGCACAGTCGTCAGGTTTGGCTCCACGGGCTTGAGCCTGTAGGGTGTGTGGCCAGGGCTGTTTGGACTGTTGTCTGAAAACACAAACTCGGCTTATGTTTCGGGTCATAGGTATGGCTGCACTGATCTACAGACCATGAGGAGAACTCTTCGGGATATGAAAAAAGGGCGAGTGTGAGGATTTTGCTCAAGTTTTTTTCTCTGGATATCGTGTCACTCATGGTCGTGAAATTTCCGGGTGACTTCGTGGGAAATGGACGAGTCTTACTCTCTGGGGGTTTGACCCCGTCCAAAGAGTTTGTGTTATTCTGTGGGATGGAAGAAGTCCGTTGTTCTGTTGTTGTTGATCTGTTTTGTTTTGTTTTTCAACCTCAGGTGTCCCACCAAATGAGGGATTCCAGAGTAGAGCCCTGGGCGGAGAGACTGGACAACCAGAAATCTGGTTAAAAATTGGGGCCTAGGGATATGTCAAGCCCATTATGAAATCTAATGGTCCAGCCACTGAGAGGACGTACTTGAGGACAGGACTCACGCTGAGGGTCACAATGCATGATTATGCCCTCATCTAACTCAAGAATGGGCGGGGGTACAGGGTGAATGCTGGTTTCT
>NW_026743757.1:0-3261 GCF_022355385.1 Mustela nigripes
CCCCAGGCCGGCCTCCATCTCCCGGGCCAGACCTGCAAATCCGTCATGGAGCCAAGTATGCCTTCATCTTGCTCACTGAGCATGGCTGACAGCTGCGGGTGGTTCCCAAACTGCTTCGGGTCAAGGACTCTCCCAGGGCTGGAGAAGAAAGAGCTACAACAACGGAGCAAGTCTGCACAGCAAGTGCAGCCTTGGGTCCCTACCACTGGGACCCACTCCCTCCTCACAGATTGTGTCAAGGCCCCCTGCGCCCCCGCACGGCCCGCTGCATTCGTTAAGTCAGGTGGTTCCCTGCTGGGCGCTAACAGAGAAAGCTGGACCCACGGCCCCCTCCCCGGCACATCGAGGACAACCTGCGGCCCCACCGGGCACCCCCGCCCGGAAGCAGGAATTCGAAACCGTCCCGAACACGGAGGCGTGAGCCGGGGCCCCTGCCACAGGAGTCTCCTGCACTAGCCCGGCCACATCGGGGTCCCTCCATGAAGATAGCAAGGATACAGCCTTGGCCCAGAAGCCAGGGATGCCCCGGATGAGGGCGCTTCGGTGTTCCAGGTGACGCCGCCGCCTCTGCCACAACCTGAGCTTGAGCCCAGAGCAGGCCCCGCTGGCGTCTTTGTGCAGGGGCTCCAGCTCTGACTGCAGGGCCGCGAGAGCCTGGAGCGGGGACGGGGGCGGACCTGGCCGTGCCTCTGGCTGTTCTTCCCCTTCCCGCTTCTCCTGCAGCTCCTGCGCGTCTCCCTCCTTCTGGCTCCCCTCCCAGGCCTCTTCCCTCCTGTCTTCCTTCTCCTCCTCCTGCACAGGTACCTCTGCAACCTCATCCTCAACAGCCTCCTCATCCTCCTCCTGGCCCTCCTCTTCCTCAGCCTTTTCAGGCTCCTCCACCTCTTCCACCTGCTCCTCTTCCTCAGTCTTCTCTTCCCCCTCAGGCTCCATCTCTTTCTTCTCCACCACCTCCTCCTCCTCAACATCCTCAACCTCCCTCTCCTTGTCCCTGCCACCCTCGGCCTGCTCAGCCTCTTCGGCTTCCTCCTCAGCCTCCTGCCACTCCTGCTCTTCTGCCACGTCTTTCTCCATCCCAAGCTCCTCTTCCTCTTCCGTCACCTCCTCAGCTTCTCTAGCCTTCTCCTCTGCCTCCTCTTCCTCCTTCTCTGGCTCCTCTGGCTCCTCTCCCTCCTCTCTCCCCTTCTCCTCAGCCGCCTCCTCTGTGGGCTTCACGTCCTCCGTCTCCTCCTCAGGCCCCAGCTCCCCTTCTTCCTCCGCTTCTTCCCACGCACCAGTCTCCTCAGCCTCCTCTTCCTCCCCATCCTCCTGCCGGTTCTCCTCAGCCTCCTCCTCGGACTCCTCGGACTCCTCCAACTCGTCGTCCTCCTCCTCGGTCTCCTCTCCCTCCTCAGCCTCCCCGTCTTCCTCAGCCTCACTCTCAACCTCCCTAGCCTCGTCGTCATCGTCCTCCTCCTCCTCAGTCTCCCCGGGGTCCTCCGCCACGCCGACCACCACAAGTTGCCACACCAACATTAGGTCATCCCCGACGAGCACAAGCTCCACCGCCAGGATGGCGCCCTCTCTCTCCCAACCGCCTTCCTCTTGCTGCCCAGGCTCTGCCGCCATCCCACCGCCTAGGCCCAGCAGCACCTTCGCCTCTCTTGCGGGGGTGGGGCTATATGTCCACGGACAGCCGCGTCCTGATGGACCTCTCCCTCGACTGAGTTGGTCAGGATTGGGGGGCAGTCCCGTGTCCCACGTGGCGCCCGGCTGGGGCAGCTGCAGGGGAACGGAGCAGGGGCGGGTGAGCGCGCGGCTCCTGCAGGCGGCCGGGCAGTGGAGCTCTGCGGCCCCACGAACGGTGGAGGGTGGACGTCCGCCGTCTCCTCCCGGAAGCCAGCGGAGTCTGGGACGCATGCGCACAAGGGCTTCCGGCCAGGAGCCCACGGGGCAGAGGTGGAGGCGGCACGCTTCGGGTCTTGGCGCCCAGGAGGCCTGATCCGCGCCCAGGACAATGGCGGGACCCCAGGCCCCAGGAGCCTCAAGGCGGTGGGCGTGGCCGCCACAGGCCCTGCCCCTCACCCCCTGCTGGAGGCGGCCAGGGAGGCAGCCAGTGCGCCTCCTCCGGGATGGCCTCGGGCTCTACCTAAGGAGCCCCAGGCCCCAGTGCCCACAACTCCTTCCCCTCCATCCCGTCGCCTCCTTTAGCACGCTCTCCGCCCGGTGTTTGTAGCCTGTCAAGGAGAAACTGTCCCTGGCCCTTCCCCCACGCAATCCTCGAAGACTGAGGACAGCGAAGGCACCACCGGGGACCCTGGTCTAGCGTGCCGGGGACTGTCAGCCCAGGCATTGCAGAGCAGTGCCATTCCAGGAGACAGCGATGGGAAGCTGCCTGCCAGTTTGGGGCACTGTCTGCCAGTGGTTCGGCCACTGTTTCCCCCAGACCATGTCCTTGTCTGCTCAGGACAAGGGGGACCGAGAGGGCTCAATCCATCGATCCGCCTGTCCTTTCCCCATGCTCTGCTCTCCCTCTTCCCCGGTCCGTCTCGGTGTTTGTGTTCCCGGCGCTGTTTCTCTGCCCACTCTCTGGCCACAGGGTCTCTGGAAGATCGAGGCTTCAGGAAGCAAGATGCAGAAGCCTGTCCCAGAACCTCCTTTCCCGTGAAATAAAAGCCCCCTTCCCCTCTGTGACTAGCTACTGTTCACGTGACCAGGGAAAGGGACCCAGGTGGTTGCGCCCGACGCGTGCGCGTGCAAACACACACACACACACACACACACTCACACTGACACAACACACACACTTACCCAGTGACACGCAGTGTGTTTGGCATGGAGCTCGGTGGGAGGCGTGCCTTTCGTGCAGCCAAGGGCATACGGCAAAGGGAACCCGGATGTCCCTCCCCTGAGACGACATCTGGCGAACCCTGTGGATGGGCAATTGGGCATTATGTCTGTGGGCCAGGAGACTACAGGGTGCACCCTATGGAAGGCCGGAGACAAGAAGCTGAGGCTGGCTCCCAGGTGACACAGCAAGTAGGCCCGTACCTTCACTTGCAGAGACAGCGTGTCTTCCGTTGCCTTCGGGTGAAACTTCAAATGCCATGGGGAAGGCGTTCCCAGCCTGTCTGGCCTGCAGAGGAGAACACATCTTCTCTAGCCTTCCCCTGCAGCTGAACAGGTCAGGCCGTGAGCTGAACTTCAGGCTGGGCCATCATGTCCCCAGTGCTGACCCCCACACGTGGAGAGAGGATACCCAAAGTGTGGCTTCGGGCCAAC
>NW_026743758.1:0-3260 GCF_022355385.1 Mustela nigripes
AAGGAGGGGGTTTGGGAGAAGGGGGTGGGATTATGGACATTGGGGAGGGTATGTGATTTGGTGAGTGCTGTGAAGTGTGTAAACCTGGTGATTCACAGACCTGTACCCCTGGGGATAAAAATATATGTTTATAAAAAAATTAAAAAAAAAAAAATCCCAAAATTGAACAAGGAAGAAATGTACAACATGAATAGACCGTTATTTAGTAACGAGAATAAAGCAGTAATAAAAAAGGAAAAAAAAAAAAAAACATCTGAAAAGACAAGACTCCAGGACCTGAAGGATGCACTATCGATTTCTACCAAACTTTAAGAAAAAATCTACCACCTCTTCTCCTGAAGCTCTTTCCAAAATATGAAGCAGAAAACCATGATACAAAAATAAGTGAATTTCTTCTACATTATCAATGAAAATCCTGAAAGGGAAATTAGAGAATCAATTCCATTTACTACAGCACCAAAACCATAAGATACCTGGGAAAAAAACCAAACCAAAGAGGTAAAGGATTTGTACTCGAGATATATGTATGATAGCCATTTGTATGTCTTGGTTGGAGAAGTGTCTTTTCATATCTTCTGCCCATTTTTTGCTTTTTTTGATATTATTATCTGTATTGTGTGTGATGAGTTTGAGGTGCTCTTTCTAGATCCTGGATATCAGCCTTTTGTCTGTCCTGTCATTTGCAAATATCTACTCGAATTCCGTGGGTTGCTCCTTTGTTTTGTTGACTGTTTCCTTTGCTGTTCAGATGCTTTGGATCTTGAGGAAGTCCATCCTCGCTTTTGTTCCCTTTGCCTTTGGAGACATATCTCGAAAAATGTTGCTGTGGGCAACTAAACTAAACTAAACTAAAGAACACTCATGAAAGAAAAGCAAGGAAACCAAAAGACAGAAAACCATTGCATTCTCATGGATAAGAAGAATAAACATTGTTAAAATGTCTATACAGCTTAGAACAATTGATCCATTTAATGCCATTGCAATCAAAATTCCACCGGTATCTTTCAAAGAGTTGGAATAAACACACGCCTAAAATTTATGTGGAATCAGAAGCGACCCCGTATTGCTAAGAATTGCTGAAAAGAGAAACAAAACTGGGAGCACCATGTTGCCTGATTTCAAGGGTTACTAAGAAGCTGTGATCACCAAGAAAGCATGGGATGGGCATAAAAACAGACCTATAGACCAGTGGAACACAGCAGAGAGCTCAGAATGTACCATCAACTCTATGGCCAAATAATCTTCAAGAAAGCAAGAAAAAATATACAGTGGAAAAAAGACAGTCTCTTCAATAAATATTGCAGCGAACCTGGGCAGGTCTATGTAGAAGAATGAAACTCGTCCATCCTCTTACAACATACACAAAGATAAAATAATAATGGATAAAAGACCTCAATGTGACAGGAATCCATCAGAATCCTAGCGGAGAACATAGGCAGTAATCTCTTCGATATCAGTCACAGCGACATCTTTCAAGATATGTCTCCAAAGACAAAGGAAACCAAAGCCAAAATAAACTTCGGGACTTCATCCAATTTAAAAGCTTCTACACTGCATAGGAAACAGTCAAAAAAGCAAAGAGGCAACCCTCGGAATGAGATAAGATATTAGCAAATGACAGTACAGACAAAAGGTTGATATCCACGATCTATGAAGAACGCCTCAAACTCAACACACACAAAACAGATAGTCATATCAAAAGATGGGCAGAAGATATGAACAGACACTTCTCCAATGAAGACATACCAATGGCTATCAGACACCTGAAAAAAATGTTCATCATCACTAGGCAACAGGAGATTCAAATGAAAACCACTTTAAGATGTCACCTTACACCACTTAGGATGGCCTAAATTAGCAAGACTGGAAACAACATGTGTTGGGGAGGATGTGGAGAAAGTGGAATTCTCTTACACTGTGGGTGGGAAAGCAAGTTGGTGCAGGCTCTTTGGAGAACAGTGTGGAGATTCCTCAAGAAATTAAAAATAGAACTTCCTATTACCCTGCAATTACACTCCTAGGTATTTACCCCAAGTATACAGATCGAGTGAAAAGAAGGGCCATCTGTACTCAATATTTAGAGCAGCAATGACCACGGTTGCCAAACTGTGGAATGAACCAAGATGCCCTTCAATGGAAAAATGGATAAGGAAGATGTGGTCCATATACAGTATGGAGTATTATGACTCCATTTAAAGGATGAATAACCTACTTTGGTAGCAACATGGACAGGACTGGAAGAGATTCTGCTGAGTGAAATAAATCAAGCAGAGAGTGGCAATTATCATATGGTTTCATTTATGTGTGGAATGTAACAAATAGCATGGAGGACAAGGGCAGATGGAGAGGAAAATGGAGTGGAGGGAAAATGGAAGGGGAGGGAAATCATGAGAGAGAATGGACTCTGAAAAAGAACCTGAGGGCTTTGAAAGAGCAGGGGAGGAAGGTTGGGGAAATACGTGGTGGGTAATAGAGAGGGCATGGATTGCATGGAGGACTGGGTGCGGTGCTAAAATAATGAATACGGCTACACTGAAAAGATATAGGGAAAAACAAAAACAATATATGCCAATAAGCTAGGCAACCTAGATAAAATGGGTGCATTCCTAGAAAAATGTAGAATCCCAAAATTGAAACAGGAAGAAATGTGCAACCTGAATGGATCTTTATCCAGTAATGAAATTAAAGCAGCTATCAAAAACCTCTCAAAAGAGAAGACCCTGCGACCTGAAAGATGCCCTAGCGAATTCTACAAATCTTTAAGAAAAGAACTGATACCCCTTATCCTGAAGCTCTTTCCAAAATTTGTAGCAGAAGGAAAACATCCAGACAAATTTTAGGAAGCCAGCATTACCCTGATCCACAAACCAGGCAAAGACCTCACGAAAAAGGAAAATTTCAAACCAATATCATTGATGAATATGGATGCTAAGATTCTCAACAAGCTTCAAGCTCCTAGGAAATTGCAGTATATTAAAATTTTATACACCATGACTGAGTAAGATCTATCCCTGGGTTGCAAGGTAGGTTCAACATTCACAAATCAATCAATGTCATAGAACTAATTAAGAATGAAGAGAGAAAAACCACATGGTCCTTTCTATTGATGAAGAAAAAGCATTTGACAAAATCCAGCATCCACTCCTGACTAAAACGCTGAAAATTATAGGGATAGAGAGAATATTCGTCAACTTCATAGGAGGGAGACAAACCATAAGTGACTCTTAATCTCACAAAACAAACTGAGGGTTGCCGGGGGG
>NW_026743759.1:0-3259 GCF_022355385.1 Mustela nigripes
CAACAAAATTGACAAACCTTTTAGCTAGACTAAGAAAAAGAGATAAAATTCAAATAACTAAAATGAGAAATAAAAATGGGATCATTACATCTGAACTTACAAAAGTAAAATATGATTATAAGAGAATACTGTGAACAGCTGTCCACCAACACACTGGATGACTTCGATGAAATAGAAAAATTGCTAGAAACACACACTACCAAGACTGACTCAAGAAGAAATAGAAAATCAGAATAAATATGTAACAAGCAGAGATTGATCAGTAATCAAGTGCTACAATGTCAATGAACCTTGAAATCAAGCTAAATGAAAGAAATGAGTCACAAAAGTTACATATTGTGTACTTCCATTTATACGAAATATCCAGAACAAGTAAAGACAGACACAGAAAACATAATGATGGTCTTTAGGCCCTGAGGATCAGAAAGATGGGAGAATGCTTAATAGGTATGAGATTGCTTTTTTGGGTGATAGAAATTTTTTTGAACTAGACAGAGATATTAGTTGTACAACATTGTGAATGAACTATATTCCTCTGAATTTTTCACTTTAAAATCATTTTACATTACATGAATTAATTTATTATCCATTAAAAAATACATAAGCAAAACTCATAAATCTCAAAGAAAAGGTGTAAAAACATAGGTTTAGGTAGACATTTAAGTATTCCTTACTCGGGAATTGATAGAAAAAAAAGGTCAGAAAATCAAATATGATACAGGTGAACTGAACAGCACTTAGAATCAGAAGGAACAATGGATGCTCACAGAACATGCCCTCTAAGAATAGAACACAAGTTATCTCGAATGCATATGAAAGACCATATTCTGGACTACAAATCATAACAAGTCTGAAGTAATAAAATTTAAATCATGTAAAGTACGTTCTCAGTTGAAAGTATAATTAATAATAATAGAACAGTAGCTGATGTATAGGAAGAAAGTTTCTGTCAATCCTCTTAGGGTCTCCAGGTAGGTCTAAAAATTAAACTAACAAGGACAGATTAAGAGGAGAAGAGCATGCAAATTTATTTAATAAAAAGTTTTGCATGACACAGAAGATTTCATAAGGAAATGAAGACCCAAAGAAGAGTTAGAGCTCAGTATCTTTGCTTAGATGAGGAAGCAACCCAAGTGAAAAAGATGTGAGATATATATCTAGATATATAGAGATATATAAAATCAATATTACTCAGCCATAAAGAGGAATGGACTCTTGCCATTTGCAACAACATGGATAGATACAGAGGGTATAATGCTAAGGGAAATAAGTCAGTTAGAGAAAGACAAATATGATTTCATTCATGTATGGGATTTAAGAAACAAAATAAATTAAATGAATAAAGAAAAAATGAAACAAACAAACAAAAATACCCAAATACAGAAAAAAACTGGTGGTTGTCAGAGAGGAAATTCATGGGGAATGAGTAATATAAAGGGAATTAAGAGCACACTTATCCTGGGGCACCTGGGTGGCTCAGTGGGTCTGCATCAGGCTCTCTGCTCAGCAGGGAGCCTGCTTCCCCCCTCTCTCTCTGCCTGCCTTTCTCCCTACTTGTGATCTCTGTCTGTCAAATAAATAAATAAATAATCTTTAAAAAAAAAATCACACTTATCCTGATGGGCACTAAGAAATGTATAGAATTATTGAATCATATTGTACACGTGAAATGGATATAAACTATATGTTAATTATACTTCAATTTAAATAATAGAAATAAAAATGAAAACATAAAAATAATAATAAAAGCAAAATTGCAAAATTCGCTTTCAGACAGAGATACCAGAGAAAAATAATTCCTGTGATTCTCTGCAACTATTGACCAGAAAACCATGCATGTGCCACGTTGGATCCCTTCTCCTGACTGTTCCCCAGCTGCCCGAGCTCTGCCCTGAATCAGCCGGGCTCAAGGACACAGTAGCCACAGTGAGCACCACTCAGATTCCTATCAGGCAGCACACATGCCGACACGCAACCCCCAGCACAGTCAAATCTGAAACCACACAGTGACTAAATCTGGAGCAGCAGGCAAACATCCTCTGAGATGACTCACAAGCATCGGACAAGCAGATCAACTAGTGACAGTATGTCCAACAACAGCTGTCCTTCTATGATTTCAGAATTATTTTTAAATACTAACATAATAAAAGTAACAATAAAAAATTAAAAATTAACTCTCAGAACTATTGTCAAATGACCAACGGGATCTTCTGTGACAGAACCCCAGGTCTGAGCCCGTGTTGTGTTGATGATATTTCTTGTCACCACTCTCCCCATTGAAGAGCAGTGGCCATTGGCACACAACAAATACACTCGTTCTACAGCCTGAAGAAGACACACCAGACAAAAGAAAAGGCTGTCCTAAGACTGTCTTTGTCAGCCCCTAATCGGTGCATTTCCGTTCGCCCCAGTGACAGGACAGATGAATTCATAGAACCAAATAACATGGGTATTGATCACTCACTGTCATATTTTACCAAAACTGAGGCTGTGCCTGATGCACAAAATAGACACAGCCAACTACCTTTAGCACACAATGTCTCATCTGGTGACACATGCTAACTCTTGCTCAGTGCTGCTGTTAGAGCATGGCTCCCATGAGGACATTGAGGATGGCTACTTCAAACTTCAGGTCCTCTGGAATCATGCCATGTCTCCACTCCTGGTATCTTCCAGCTCCAAATACAAAACAGGTTGGCTGGTCCCCCCAGGAACCAGTCCTTAAATGTCCATGGAGCTTTAGACTCTATTGGATTGCCTAAAAGCGACAGGTCCAGTACCATCCTCTGTTAGCCTTCCAGGTGGAAGCCATTCTTCATAACATAAATAGATTATGAAAAGAGAGGTCTCCGTGGAGTAGAAGTCACACATCACAGAACACTTTCAACATTTGGGGCAGACATGAAGGGCTCAGGAGCAGAGAGCTATTGTGCTCACTGCATTTTCACCCAGGACAAGTTAGTGGAGAGTGTAAGATACCAATGAGGAGCGAGGAAAACTAATATATATAAGATTTTTTCTTCACATAAAGAAACAGATACCGTGAGTGGCCCCTTGGAAAAGAGGTTCCAGGAAGATCAGGTCACTTGGTAATCTAACTGGTTACAGTCTGACTATAGGCAAAAAACACACTTTCCTTGTGTTAAAGAGTTTACTCCAGTGACTTGGGGAAGGCTTGTTCAGACAGTAGTGGTGCGCACGACCATCTGTGAATGTTCAGAGCCCAATGCACGTGAGGGCACATGGCATAGCCTCGCAC
>NW_026743760.1:0-3259 GCF_022355385.1 Mustela nigripes
AGACAGAGGCAATAAATAAGCTTGCTTATGAAGCCCATTCACCAGCAAAGGCTGGGACACAGAGCTGAGCTGAAGACAATCACTGAGCCCTGAAAACAGAGAGCAAACAAAGATCAGACGTTTCAACCCAGATTACACATTCAGACCCTTCTGTTCCCTCCTACCACACCCACCTGATCCTGCACTGAAACACAACTTTCACCTCCTTAACTAACTCTGTGCATTCAGATACCCACCTCCTGCACAAGCTGTCACTCGGGCACCCTCTGCCCACACACAGCCCCACACTCAGTACACCCTCTCACAGAGCTCCAACTTCAGTGGGCTCCACCTGCAAGTGCGTGTCTTCCATACAGGTATGTTCTTCAAATCCGGTTGCCCAACAACTGTGTTCTATGACAGAACACAGGGTTAAATTTTGGGGGTCTAGGTCAGAGATTGGGACCTCAAAGGCCAGACCCTGAGACAGTTTCCAGAGGATGCTCCCAATATGGACCAGAGTGGCACTCCCTCAGTATCCATATCCCATTATTTCCTAGGGGAAAAAAAAAAAATTCTAGCTCTGCTCTAACCATAGGCTTTCTGTCCTTCACATCCCAGATGGTCACAGAGTACTAGTACCTTATAATTCCACTTGGAATGTTCCTTAATGGGCTAAGAATGGGCTGGAAAGAATAGGGAAGGGAAGACAGTAGCGATTCCAGCTCTCTGCCCACCACCATCCAAGCCTCTCTCCCCACTGCAGTCAAAGCATGTGTCAAGTCCAAGCCCAAGACCTTCATCAGTAAAAGTCTCTATACAAATACGAGGGCCTCCCTAATTCTCTTTACATTTGGAATTCAGATAATTAGGAAAGTGTTTGCAGCCTTATGAATTGATATTTGACAAATGCCTTGTTTGAGAGAGGGGAATTTAGATATTGGTCATAGTCATGGACATCTGGGTCAGGTGAAACTTGAAACTAGAATCAGGACCCCTAATTTCAGGACCCTCTGCAGTGAACATGCTTTGTGATCTGGATGACATCAGTTTACTTCTCTGGATATTGTCTCCCTTTGATTAAGGGTGCAAAGGACTATGACACTATTTTCTCCAGAAGGGTGTTAGTAGATAAAGAGCTTGCCACAAAAGGGGGCAATGATTTCGGATGTCGAAATTTTTAACTCATACATAGACCACTTTTTGGTCAACTATAAACTTTATGAAAGTAATATACCCATATGATGTCATTTCAAATTTAGAGTTGGAAAAAAGAAGTCCTAAAGAGGTTGTGGGATTATTCCAATGCCACATAAGGAACGGATGGGAAAGAGAGAATGACTATAGAGTCCTTGATTTTTCCAACTTAAGACAGGCCAAAGAAGTAGATTTATTCTTAATCACAGATCAATTTTGTTAGAGTATCAGGACTAAAATTCAAGTTTCTTAGAATCCCACGCAGGTTTCTTTCTTTTTTTTTTATGATACTTATTTGTTTGTTTATTTATTTATTTGATAGACAGAGAGAGCTCACAAGTAGGCAGAAGGAAGGCAGAGAGAGAGGGGGAAGCAGGCTCCCCACTGAGCTGAGCGCCTGATGTGGGGCTGGATCCCAAGACCCTGAGATCATGACCTGAGCCGAAGGCAGAGGCCTAAACCACTGAGCCACCCAGGCGTCCCCCACACAGGTTTCTTTTAAGTAGACTGTGTACTTACTAAAGGGGAATGTTTTTGAATAGTAGCTAGCCTTCCACAACAAAACCAGATTCCCTTCCCAGAATATCTTCACTGTGTCCCAAGGACAATAATTTTCTGCCTTGATCTCCCTCTATCAGCCCTTAGTATGCTCATCAAGCCTGAGTATTCAGCCATCACACTGCTGGGCATGCAGGACCTCTAGCTGCCTTTGCCACAGTACGAACTGCTGTTTCCCAACTAGAATGTCTGGTCCATTTCATTCTTCTGAATACTCAAATCACTGTAGATACTGAATCATGCAATATGTGAGCACATTCAGGTGACCTAACTTCTTTCTAGGCATTCCAGGTGAGATACAAAATGTTGTTGTGTAGTGTATGTTTATGAAGATATATTAGAAAAAGAGAAAATAGAGTGATTGTATTATTATATCACAGAGTGTAAAAGTCAATGTTATGTTACATTGGCTTTAGTGAACATTGAGTCTTGAGTGAACATTGATCAAAATGCCTAGGTCCTGACACAAGCATGGTCAGTGTGGAGGTTATAATTTCTAAGGGCATAATCTCAGCCAACTGGATTTTATAGTAGTAGAAGAATGAAAAAAAAAAAAAAAAGACATTAGGGATCAGAAGAAAGGGATGACTTCTGGGAGGCAGAAAACTTGCATCGAAGCTTAGAAAACAGAGAAGGATAAAATAAAGCCTGAAGACTCTCTAGGCCTGGCAAAAAGGCATGAATAAAAGAGGCAAGGAACATTGGTCCTTATGAGTTGACTAAAGGTTAATAAATGATGGCAAGATGTTTAGGAGGTGGGTCATAAAGGACCAGATTGGAAAGATGCTTTAGCAGTTAGTTTGTGCTTAGAAGATAAAACTCAAAACATGATTGAAAAGCACAGGAATTAGCAAAATGGGGGGGAAAAAAGGAGACTATATGTGATAGAATCTTTAAGGTTCTTGTACAAGTTAATGATGAATATTTTTCTCAGCCTAAAAAGTATTGTTTCACAGAGGGGTCATTTTATGCAAAGAATGAACCAAAACTCTCATGTGGCAGGGCAGTCATACCATGACCCTTTGTATCGAGCCCTTTATTTCCATGCAGAATGGCAGCTTCCAACCTCAGTGATGATGGTCTCCCAGCCACTCTGTTCCTGACAGGGATCCCAGGGCTGGAGTGGGCCCATGTCTGGATTGCCATTCCCTTCTGTGCCATGTATCTGGTAGCTCTGGCTGGGAATGCTGCTCTCATCCTGGTCATTGTGACGGACAGTGCTCTTCATGCACCCATGTACCTCTTCCTGTGTCTTCTCTCACTCACTGACCTGGCTCTCAGCTCTACCACTGTGCCCAAAATGCTGGCCATTTTGTGGCTCCATGCTGGTGAGATTTCCTTTGGTGGATGCCTGGCACAGATGTTTTGTGTCCATTCTATCTATGCTCTGGAGTCCTCAGTTCTTCTTGCCATGGCCTTTGATCGCTATGTGGCTATCTGCAACCCACTGAGATATACAACCATTCTCAACCATACCGTAATAGGCAAAATTGGCTTTGCTGGACTTGTCCGTAGTGTGGCCATC
>NW_026743761.1:0-3259 GCF_022355385.1 Mustela nigripes
CCAGAGATTAAGACTCGTCCATTTCCCATGAAGTCACCCGGAAATTTCACGACCATGAGTGACACGATATCCAGAGACAAAAACTTGAGCAAAAGCCTCACACTCGCCCTTTTTTCATATCCCGAAGAGTTCTCCTCATGGTCTGTAGATCAGTCCTGCCATACCTATGACCCGAAACATAATCCGAGTTTGTGTTTTCAGACCACTGTCCAAACAGCCCTGGCCTACACACCCTACAGGCTCAGGCCCCTGGAGCGACACCTGACGACAGTGCTTGCCCTCTCCAACGGAATTGTATGTGCCCATTCCAATGGCCACAACCCAACAAAGACGATAAATCTCCAAAGTCTTGAGGCCATCCGAATATTATTGGCTTCCCAGGACAAACAGGGTCAATCCGGGCCCATCTGAGCACGTACCGGCACTCAGACCCGGAGACCGATGTCCCCAGAGGTAAAAAGGAACGAACAGGCCACTAGGCAACTATCGAATCCATTGCTTTGGTTTCCAGGCATCTCTCCTCAGAGGCCTGGATTTCAAGACAGAATATGGCTGTTTCTTGACTCACCCATCAGAACAAATCTCATCTACACATGGGAAACTTGCACGGTGGAGCAGTGTGAAAGCCTCTATTTAGGAGAAGCCTTCAGGGCCCCAGTGCCACAGCTTCATTCCAAAGTCTCCATAGACACGAAATCATATTAGGACACATCCACGGGAGAGTCCATTTCAACTCAGCCTCCTCGGTTGCTCCCCTAGATGCAGCAGATCTAACCTGTCTTGTTGCTTGGAGACAATTGGAAGGCGAGGTGGCCTATCCAGCTATCCATCCTTAGAACCCTTCTCGGAATTGTTGCCCTGGAGCCATCCAACAGGTCTCAATTGTCGTGCAGGAGAATCTTTGCAGTTGGGAGCTTCACACATCTCCCATCTTGGGAAAACCCCCTTGGCCTCGTTATCCACACCCCCCCTTCAAGAAGGGGCCATCAGTGACAGAATGTCCAACCTGAGCGATCGTCTAATCCTTGCCCTGACTTCAGATCCACGAGATCTCGTTTCAGGTCTGAGGATTGTGCCTGCCATATCCTCACCCAGAAACCTAGGCCTAGCTTGGGTTCTCAGACCTCCGTCCTCCGACTACTGGCCCACAAGCCCTCCAGTTTGACAATCCAGAACTACAATGCAGCACTCTGCCTGCACTCCAGAAGAAAAACTTTGCCCTCTGGGGCTACCCAGAAACAACAAATGAGGATCAAAATGCACGCCATTCGGCTGTACCCCAAATATATGGGCTGACCTGGGCAATAAGGCCCTTTCTGAAACACCCTGAGCATGGACCTCCTGCCCCCACCCAGACAGCTGGCCGCACACTGAGCACATTGGACCCGCTATGGACTTAGGTTGTCATCTCTTCTCAACCTCGGTTTTCAGGCTTCAGAACCTAGACCTTATCTCCAATCACGGCCCGGGTTTGAAAATGATGCAGACATCAGAACTCATTCCCCATGGCAAGAAACCTTGTGGTTGGCATGTTGTCTAAGGTTCAGGTACTTGAAATCAGTGTGGCCCATGAGTCCGCGCCCATGCTTGCGGTCCACATTGGTCACAAACACACATTGTGACCCTCATCCTGAGCCCAGTCCTCAGGTAAGGCCTCTCAGATGCTGGATGGAGAGACAGCATATTGGGCTTGCCATGCCTCTAGGCGCCAATTTTTAACCAAAGTTCGAGTTGTCCCTTAACACTTTCCCAGGTCTCTGCGTTGGAATTCCTCTTTTGGTGGGACACCTAAGGTAACAAACCTGAAAGGAGTCCTCCCATCGAACAGATTGACGAAAAACAATTGGGATCGGGGCAAATCCACAGAACGCAAGATTCGTCCATGGCCCATAAGGCCTCCCCAACATTCCAGGGCCATTGCTGATACAAAATCCAGATTCAAAAGCCTGAACACGTGCCTCAGACTCACTCATTCTTCATATCCTGAAGAGTTCTTCAGATAAGAACCTACACGGCACTCGAATGCACCCAAAATATATAGTCTAACCTGGGCACTAATGCACTGTCTGACAACCTGAGCCTGGACCTCGTGACCAACACCAAGACAGCTGACGGCACACTGAGCACATCAGAACCACCATGGCCTTAGGTCATCATCTCTTCCCTACCTCAGTTTTCAGGCTTCAGAACCTAGACCTTATCTCCAATCACTGACCAGGGTGACTGTGATGCAGATATCAGAACTCTTCCATACCCATGGCAAGAAACCTTGTGGTTGGCATGTTTTCCAACGTTCAATGTAGGAGAAACTAGCATGCACACTGAGGCCTCGCCCATTCTTGAGAGCGACGAGGGCATAAACACGCATTGTGACCCTCAGCGTGAGTCCTGTCCTCTAGTACATCCTCACAGTGGCTGGACCATTAGATGTCATAATGGGCTTAACATGTCCCTAGGCCCCAATTTTTAACCAGATTTCTGGTTGTCCATTCACCCCTCCCCAGGGCTCTACTCTGGATCCCTCATTTGGTGGGACACCTGATGTTGAAAAACAAAACAAAAGAAATCAACAACAACAGAACAAAGGACTTCTTCCATCCCACTGAATGACCCCAAAATCTTTGGACGGGGCCAAACCCCCGGAGAGTGAGACTCGTCCATTTCCCATGAAGTCACCCAGAAATTTCACGACCATGAGTGACACGATATCCAGAGACAAAAACTGAGCAAGCGCCTCACACTCACCCTTTTTTCATATCCCGAGGAGTACTCCTCATTTTTTGTAGATCAGTCCTGCCATACCTATGAACCGAAACAAAAGCCTAGTTCGAGTTTTCGACAACTGTCCAAACAGCCCTGGCCTACACACACTACAGGCTCAGACACCTGGAGCCAAACCTGACTACTGTGCTTGCCCTCTCCATGGGAATTGTATGTCTCCATTCTAATGGCCACAACCCTACTACGAGGATAAACCTCCAATGTCCCTGAGGCCATCCCAATATTTGTGTCTTCCCAGGACAAACAGGGGCAATCTGGCCCCCTCTGAGCACCTACCTGCACTCGGACCCGTAGACTGATGTCCCCAGAGATAAAAAAGAAAGAACATGCCCCTAGGCACCTATCGGATCCATTGCTTTGGTTTCCAGGCATCTATCCTCAGGGCCTGGATTTCAATAACAGCATTTGGCTGTTTCTTGACTCACCCATCAGAAGAAATCTCATCTACACATGGGAAACTTGCACGATGGAGCTGTGT
>NW_026743762.1:0-3258 GCF_022355385.1 Mustela nigripes
ATGGGCGGGGCCTCAGGGTGAATGCTCATTTCTCCTACACTGAACGTTGGACAACATGCCAACCACAAGGTTTCTTTCCATGGGGAAGAGTGAGTTATGATTTCTTCATCACAGTCACCCCTGGGCAGTGATTGGAGATAAGGTATAGGTTCTGAAGCCTGAAAACAGAGGTAGGGAAGAGATGATGACCTAAGGCCATGGCGGGTCTGATGTGCTCATTGTGCGGTCAGCTGTCTGGGTGTTGGTCACGAGGTCCGGCCTCAGGATGTCAGACAGTGCATTGGTGCCCAGGTAAGACTTTATTTTGGGTGCATTCGAGTGCCGTGTAGGTTCGTATCTGTAGAGCTCTTCAGGATATGAAGAATGAGCGGTCTGAGGCGCGTGCTCAGGGTTTTGTCTCTGGATTTTGTATCAGCGATGTCCCTGGAATGTTGGGGAGGCCTCATGGGCCATGGACGAATCTTGCTCTCTGTGGATTTGTCCCGATCCCAATTGTTTTTCGTCAATCTGTGGGATGGGAGGACTCCTTTCAGGTTTGTTACCTCAGGTGTCCCACCAAAAGAGGAATTCCTAAGCAGAGCCCTGGAGAAGAGTGAAGGGACAACCCGAACTATGGTTAAAAATTGGGGCCTATTGGCATGGCAAGCCCAATATGCTGACTCTCCATCCAGCCATTGAGAGGCCTTACCTGAGGACTGGGCTCAGTCTGAGGGTTACAATGTGTGTTTGTGACCAATGTGGCCCGCAAGCATGGGCGGGGCCTCATGGGCCACACTGGTTTCAACTACACTGAACTTTGGACAACATGCCAACCACAAGGTTTCTTGCCATGGGGAAAGAGTTCTGATTTCTGCATCATTTTCAAACCCGGGCCGTGATTGGAGATAAGGTCTAGGTTCTGAAGCCTGAAAACCCAGGTTGAGAAGAGATGACGATCTAAGGCCAAGGTGGGTCCGATATGCTCCGTGTACGGCCAGCTGTCTGGGTGGGGCCAGGAGGTCCAGGCTCAGGCTGTGTCAGAAAGGGCATTAGTGCCCAGGTCAGCCTATATATTTGGGTACAGCCGAATGGCGTGCAGGTTGATCCTCATTTGGGGTTTTGGATAGCCCCAGAGGGCAATGTTTTTCTTTTGGAGGGCAGGCAGAGTGCTGAATTATAGTTCTAGATTGCCAAACTGGCGGGCTTGTGGGCCAGTAGTCTGATGACGGAAGTCTGAGAACCCAAGCTAGGCCTAGGTTTCTGGGTGAGGATATGGCCGGCATAATCTACAGTCCTGAATCTAGATCTAGTGCATCTGAAGTCAGGGCGAGGATTAGACGATCGCTCAGGTTGGACATTATGTCCCTGTGGCCCCTTTTGAAGGGGGGGGATCACGAGGCCATGGGGATTTTCCGACGATGGGAGTTGTGAGAAACTCCCAACTGCAAAGATTCTTCTGCGGTATAATTGAGACCTGTTTGTTGGCTCCAGGACAATGATTCCGAGCAGGGTTCTAAGGATGGATGGCTGGGTAGCCCACCTCGCATTCCAATTGTCTCCAAGCAACAAGACAGGTCAGATCGGCTGGATCTGGGGGAGAAACCGAGGAGGCTGATTTGAAATGGACTCTCCTGGATTTGACCTAATATGATAATGTGTCTATGGAGACCTTGGAATGAAGCGGTGGCACTGGGGCCTTGAAGGGTTCTCGTAAAGAGAGGCTTTCACACAGCTCCATCGTGCAATTTTCCCATGTGTAGATGAGATTTGTTCTGATGGTGAGTCAAGAAACAGCCAATGCTGTTATTGAAATCCAGGCCTCTGAGGAGAGATGCCTCGAAACCAAAGCAATGGATCCGATAGTTGCCTATGGGCCTATTCGTTCCTTATTACCTCTGGAGATATCAGTCTACGGGTCTGAGTGCAGGTACGTGCTCAGATGGGCTCAGATTGCCCCTGTTTGTCCTGGGAAGCCACCACTATTGGGATGGCCTCAGGAATTTTGGAGGTTTATCCTCTTAGTAGGGTTGTGGCCATTGGAATGGGCACATACAATTCCCTTGGACAGGTCAAGCACAGTCTTCAGGTTTTGCCTCATTGGCCTGAGCCTGTAGGGTGTGTAGGCCAGGTCTGTTTGGACAGTTGTCTGAAAACACAAACTCGGCTTATGTTTCAGGTCATAGTTATGGCAGGACTGATCTACAGACCATGAGGAGGACAGTTTGGGATATGAAAAATGGGTGAGTGAGGCTCTTGCTCACCTTTTTGTCTCTAGATATTGTGTCACTCATTGTCGTGAAATTTCCGGGTGACTTCATGGGAAATGGACGAGTCTTACTCTCTGGGGGTTTGGCCCAGTCCAAGGAGTTTGGGGTCACTAAGTGGGATGGAAGAAGTCCGTTTTTTTTTGTTGTTGTTGATTTGTTTTGTTTTGTTTTTCAACCTCAGGTGTCCCACCAAATGAGGGTTTCCAGAGTAGAGCCCTGGGGAGTTGTGACTGGACAACCAGAAATCTGGTTTAAAATTGGGGCCTAGGGACATGTCAAGCCAATTATGACATCTAATGGTCCAGCCACTGAGAGGATTTACTAGAGGTCAGTAATCACGCTGAGGGTCACAATGCGTGTTTATGCCCCCGTCGCACTCAAGAATGGGCGTGACCTCAGGGTGAATGCTGGTTTCTCCTACACTGAACGTAGGACAACATGGCAACCACAAGGTTTCTTGCCTTGGGTAAGCAGGAGTTCTGATTTCTGCATCACAGTCACCCCTGGGCAGTTATTGGAGATAAGGTCTAGGTTCTGAAGCCTGAAAACTGAGGTAGGGCAGAGATGATGACCTAAGGCCATGGCGTGTCTGATGTGCTCAGTGTGCGGTCAGCTGTCTGGGTGTTGCTCAGGAGGTTCCGGCTCAGGTTGTGTAAGACAGTGCATTACTGCCCAGGTTAGACTATATAATTTGAGTACATTCGAGTGCCGTGTAGGTTTATTCTCATTTAATGTGCCCGGGCAGTTCATTAGGCAATCTATTTTTTCTAGAGGGTAGGCAGAGTGCTGCTATGATTGTCCGGAATTGCCAAACTTGTAGGCTTCGGGGCCAGGAGTGTTAGGATGGAAGTCTGAGAACACAAGCTACACTTGGGTTTTAGGGCGAAGGGAAGGCATGTACCCCCTGAAGATCTGAAGCAATATCTCATGCTTCTGAAGTCAGAGCGAGGATCAGAAGTTGGCTGAGCTTGGATTTTCTGTTCATGACGGCCCCTTCATGAAGGGAGCGGAT
>NW_026743763.1:0-3256 GCF_022355385.1 Mustela nigripes
ATGTAGTGTGATGTTTCTTAGAAGTTGTTAAGTAGAGAAACATTTTCAATCAACTTTCAAAAATACATACATTACTATAGACACAAGATTCTTCCTGAGAATCATGGCATTGAAATATTTACTTAATTTTCTGTGTGTGTGTTTGTGTGTGTGCTCTATAAACTCAAGTATTTTCAGTAACAGAATCAAGACTATATTGTCAAAAAAAATTCTTTTGCAGGAAGTATTTTGAAATATTGCAAAATTTAAATGCTTTATCAAACATTATCAATTGATTTTTCATAAATTCTAAGCAAATACTGTCAAATTTTATATTAAAAATGAATCAGCATGCCAGGATGGCTCAGTCAGTTGAGTGTCCAACTCGTGGTTTCAGCTCAGGTCATGATCTTGGGTCATGAAATTGAGCCCCCACGTCAGGCTCTGCACTCAGCACAGAGTCTGCTTGAGATTCTCTCTCCTTCTGCTCCTCTTCCCTGCTTGTGTTCTCTCTTTAAATACGTCCATAAATACATACATAGTATCTTAAAAAACAAATACAAAAATGAAGGAACTCCAAAGAGGTAACTGCTAGTTCTCCTTAGCCCCAAACTTCTTATCTGGCTCTCTCCTTCACTGTGTCTTTTTCCATTTCTAGACTTAACTCTACCCATGTCTTTCCTATTCTTGCCCGTTCATACATATCCTTCCATCTAACCCTTTGAGAAAGGTTCAACTTTGTCTTCAGAAACTCCTTTCTGATGTGGAACTCCTTCCTTCCACTTCTTTCTCCTTCACCGCCTTTTATTCCTACTGATGTCACCAATGGAGGACCTACATAGGGAGATACCCCTAACCCAATAATTAATGGTCTTCATCATTTATTTAATTACCTTCACCGTAATTAGGATGCCCTCCCAATATTTTATATTGAATAGCCATAATGTGTCATGACAACACAACTTTAGGTGTTTCACCAAATTTTCAAGATAGAAACATTATTCACATAATATTAAATTTCACAGCCATGATTACCCTTAACTCTGCTAATACCATTGCCAATACAGTAAGAGCTTAAATGAGGAGTCCTCTAATACCACCCTAAAGCAAGAGGTAGGGAAATTAACCTAATCTTATTGCCTATTAATTTGTAGACTTCACATTACTAAAACTTTCAAAATTAAATTTCCTCTTGAATTGACTCATTCCATTCTTTCCTAATCTCTTTCCCAAGGGCTTCCATATCTGTCTCAAATGTTCATTTCTTCCAGGTCATATTTTGTCATCTTGATAACTGCAGCATCCTCACTCATGATCCATGAAACGTGAAAATTTCATGATCCCTCACATTCACTGATACTTCATCTCAGCTATTTCATCCTTTGCCAGCACAACATACCATTGAATTTTATAATTATTTAAAGGAATTGCACTAGAAAAAAAAATCACAGGGCACCTGGGTGGCTCAGTGCGTTAAGCTGCTGCCTTCGGCTCAGGTCATGATCTCAGGGTCCTGGGATCGAGTTCCACATTGGGCTCTCTTCTCAGCAGGGAGCCTGCTTCCCTTTCTCTCTCTTTGCCTGCCTCTCTGTCTACTTGTGATCTCTGTCTGTCAAATAAACAAATAAAATCTTCTAAAAAAAAAATCACAGAATCTTAGTAATCAACACCAATTTAACTTACATCTGTCACATTCCTTTATTCCTCTCTTCTTGATTTTCAATTCTTTTTTCCCTCTTAAGATTGTCCTGTAATTTCTCAAAGCTCTTCTGGAATTTAGGTCTCTCTTATGCAGAAGATTTTAATATATGGCTCTGTGCAGTTATCTTAAGCTTCTCCAAATTTTTGCTCTCCTCCTGAGGTTATTTTGATTCATAGTACTCTTTTCTTGGCCTAACTCTTCAAACTATGCTTTTCTTGCCTACTGTTTTGCACTTTGGGAAGATTGTTCTATCAATACTCAGTTTTTCTTGCCTCTTCCTTATTTCCTCCTTTTCTGACAGAGTGATCCTCAGAACCTTGCTGTTCTAAAATTTTGTCAAAGCCATAAATGATGGAAGGACCAGAACCAAGGGGGAAAAATACCAAACCAGTATTAAGTTTGATGTTTGTGTGGACTGTGGCTGGGTTGACTATTACATGTGTCACTAATTTACCTTCTGACTTAAAATCCCATTGTATAGATCATCCAAATATAAATCTCTTCTATAAATTCTGGGAAATTGCTTTTTATGACAGTTATCTAGTTGGCTTCATGATTTTTCAATAAAAGAATGTAGATGTGAGTTTTGCAAATACACCGTGTCAACATTATAAGCTCCAGTGGGGCAAGCACTCTTATGATCTATTCTCCACTTTATCATGAAAACAAATGCCACTGGATTCTCCCCTTTTCAAATTACAAAGTGATGGTATCATTGGAAAGAACTGAGCCTGGGAATGAAATTAATCTGTTTCCCCATTATCACTCTGCACATTAACCATTAACCTTGATGTATTTGTTCTTTTGTGTTCATTAATTCTTGTTTAATATGGAAACATACAGGTCTGATGCTTGGGTCTCCTTCAGGGCTTTATCTTTGACAATCCTGCTCTAAATATGCATTTATTTGGCAGATTTCTCTGAGGTTTTCCTGGGTTGTCCATTAATATTTGCAGGTTTCACAATGATACAGCCAAGGAAAATGAAATCACAGTTCTTTTTAAGGTTTTTATTTACAAGAGGCTTCAAATGATAATTTGAAAATAATTTCCATGTCAGTTATAGGTAAGAACTTAAAATTGAAAAATCAATCCAATCAATGTATCATATTATAAATAAATATATGTAGATATATTATAAATTTATAGATATAAATATATCTAATATCTTTATCTTTCATCAATTTTCTCTAGCCTTTTATTTTTTCTAGTCAGGTATGGCATGAATTTTTAAAAAATGATTTCACGTTTTTAGTTGAATTTTGAAAGGTGTTTGGTTCAGCAGCGAGTATAATTGGCTTTTTTTAATTTCCGTAAACTCAGGCCAACATTTTACCTGTATTTCTGAATCCACACAATATGGCACAGATATTGACATTAGTGGCAGAGGTGCTTTGGATAGAGTTCAGTATTAAATCAAATGCTTCAGTAAGTAAAGTCTTATAATTCTCTTTCTTTGCTGTAAACTTAACAGTTTTTCAGGGTATTGGGACTACTTCAAAAGATACATTGATTTTATCTTTAGAAATGGGAAAAGAAGCAGCAGAAGAAAAATGATTGATGCTAGTACATCGAA
>NW_026743764.1:0-3256 GCF_022355385.1 Mustela nigripes
CAGGGCCAAACTCCCAGAGAGTAAGACTCATCCATTTCCCATGAAGTCACCCGGAAATTTCAAGACCATGAGTGACAGGATATCCAGAGACAAAAACTTGAGCAGAGCCTCACACTCGCCCTTTTTTCATATCCCGAAGTGTTCTCCTCATTGTCTGTTGATCAGTCCTGCCATACATATGACCCGAAACATAAGCCGAGTTTGTGTTTTCTGACAACTGTCCAAACAGCCCTGGCCTACACACCCTACAGGCTCCGCCCCCTGGAGCCAAACCTGACGACTGTGATTGCCCTCTCCAAGTTAATTGTATCTGCCCATTCCAATGGCCACAACCCTACTAAGAGTATAAACCTCCATAGTCCCTGATGCCATCCCAATATTTGTGGCTTCCCAGGACAAATGGGGCAATATGGGCCCATCTGAGCACCTACCGGCACTAAGACCCGTAGACTGATGTCCCCAGAGGTAAAAAAGAATGAATGGCCCCTAGGCACCAATCGGATCCATTGCTTTGGTTTCCAGGCATCTCTCCTCAGAGGCCTGGATTTCAAACAGCATATGGCTTTCTTGACTCACCCATCAGAACAAATCTCATCTACAAATGGGAAAATTGCACGATGGAGCTATGTGAAAGCCTCTCTTTAGGAGAACTCTTCAGGGCCCCAGTGCCACCGCTTCATTCCAAGGTCTCCATAGACACAAAATCATATTAGGACACATCCACGGGAGAGTCAGTTTCAACTCAGCGTCCTCGGTTGCTCCCCCAGATCCAGCAGATCTAACCTGTCTTGTTGCTTGGAGACAATTGGAATGCTAGTTGGGTTACCCAACCATCCATCCATAGAACCCTGCTCGGAAATGTTGTCCTGGAGCCAACCAACAGGTCTCAATTATCCTGCAGAAGAATCTTTGCAGTTGGGAGCTTCTCACAACTCCCATCATGGGAAAACCCCCATGGCCTCGTGATCCACCCCATTTCAAGAAGGGGCCATCAGGGACAGAATGTCCAACCTGAGCGATCGTCTGATCCTCGCCCTGATTTCAGAAGCACGAGATCTCGATTCAGGTCTGTAGATTGTGCCTGCCATATCCTCACCCAGAAACCGAGGCCTAGTTTGGGTTCTCAGACTTCCGTCCTCAGACTACTGGCCCACAAGCCCTCCAGTTTGGCAATCCAGACTAGGAAGCAGCACTCTGCTTGCCCTCCAGAAGGAAATCATTGCCCTCTGGGGATAACCAGAAACCCCAAATGAGGATCAACGGGGCACGCCATTCGGCTGTACCCCAAATATATAGGCTGACCTGGGCACTAATGCCCTTTCTGACACAGCCTGAGCCTGGACCACCTGGCCCCACCCAGACAGCTGGCCGCACACTGAGCACATCGGACCCCTCATGGCCTTAGTTCGTCATATGTTCTCAACCTCGGTTTTCAGGCTTCAGAACCTAGACCTTATCTACAATCACGGCCCGGGGTTGAAAATGATGCAGAAATCAGAACTCTTTCCCCATGGCAAGAAACCTTGTGGTCGGCATGTCGTCCAATGTTCAGTGTAGGAGAAACCAGCATTCACCCTGAGGCCCCGCCCATTCTTGAGTGCGACAAGGGCACTGTGACCTACACACCTTACAAGCTCAGGCCCCTGGAGCCAAACCTGACGACTGTGCTTGCCCTATCCAAGGGAATTGTATGTGCCCATTCCAATGGCCACAAGCCTTCTAATAGCAGAAAACTCCAAGGTCCCTGAGGCCATCCCAATATTGCGGCTTCCGAGGTCAAATGGGGCAATCTGGGCCCACCTGAGCACCTACCGGCGCTCAGACCCGTAGATTGATGTGCCCAGAGGTAAAAAGTAACGAACAGGCCCCTAGGCACCTATCGGATCCATTGCTTTGGTTTCTAGGCATCTCTCCTCAGAGGCTTGGATTTCAATATCAGCATATGGCTGTTTCTTGACTCACCCATCAGAACAAATCTCATCTACACATGGGAAACTTGCACAATGTAGCTATGTGAAAGCCTCTCTTTAGGGGAACCCTTCAGGGCCCCAGTGCCACAGCTTCATTCCAAGGTCTCCATAGACACAAAATCATATTTGGACACATCCAAGGGAGAGTGCATTTCAACTCAGCCTCCTCGATTGCTCCCCCAGATCCAGCAGTTTTAACCTGTCTTGTTGCTTGGAGACAATTGGAATGCGAGGTGGGCTACCCAGCCATCCATCCTTAGAACCCTGCTCGGAATCATTGTCCTGGAGCCAACCAACAGGACTCAATTGTCCTGCAGAAGAATCTTTGCAGTTGTGAGCTTCTGACAAATCCCATCGTGGGAAAAACCCCAAGGCCTCGTGATCCACCCCCCCATTCAAGAACTGGCCATCAGTGACAGAAATCCAACCTGAGCGATTGTCTGATACTCGCCCTGACTTCAGATGCACGAGATCTCGATTCAGGTCTGTAGATTGTGCCTGCCATATCCTCACCCAGAAACCTAGGCCTAGCTTGGGTTCTCAGACTTCCATCCTCAGACTACTGGCCCAGAAGCCGTCCATTTGGCAATCCAGAACTACAATGCAGCACTCTGCCTGCCATCCAGAAGAAAAACATTGCCATCTGGGGCACCAGAAATCCCAATAAGGATCAACCCACACGCCATTTGGCTGTTCCCCAAATATATAGGCTGACCTGGGCACTAATGCCCTTTCTGACACATCCTGAGCCTGGACCTCCTGGCCCCACCCAGACAGCTGGCCGCACACTGAGCACATCAGACCCGTCATGGCCTTAGTTCGTCATCTCTTCTCAACCTCGGTTTTCAGACTTCAGAACCTAGACCTTATCTCCAATCACGGCCCGGGTTTGAAAATGATGCAGAAATCAGAACTCTTTCCCCATGGCAAGAAAACTTGTGGATGGCATGTTGCCCAAGGTTCATTGTACTTGAAACCAGTGTGGCCCATGAGGCCCCGCCCATGCTTGCGGGCCACATTGGTCACAAACACACAATGTGAACCTCAGCCTCAGCCCAGTCCTCAGGTAAGGCCTCTCAGTGGCTGGATGGAGAGACAGCATATTGGGCTTGCCATGCCCCTAGGCCCTAATTTTTTACCATAGTTCGGGTTGTCCCTTCACTCTTCCCCAGGGCTCTGCTTTGGAATTCCTCTTTTGGTGGGACACCTGAGGCAAGAAACCTGAAAGGAGTCCTCCCATCCCCCAGATTGACGAAAAACAATTGGGATCGGGCCAAATCCACAGA